>NC_139435.1:74813760-74900546 GCF_905368555.1 Meleagris gallopavo
TGTAATTAATTCCTTTGATTGATGGTTATGTACCCAATTAACAAAGAGAGTGCAAATAAGTTATCCACTAGGAGAAATATTGTTAAACTGGACAGAAATAAATAGAATTGGCAACAACAGCAGTCTGGAATGTGTTGATATGGCATACAAAAAAAAATGAATTAAGCACTGGAAGCATGCAGGTTTTTGGTTTTTTTTAACATTTGCTTATGGTTTTATTGTGAGAGAACCAAAAAAACATTGCATGTTGCATGCCTTGGGGTATATCTACCAGGCAGATCCATACGGAGGACGAAATGGAATCATTCTATACCTTTGTTTGGCAATTTCACACGAGGCCTAAACAAACAAGACACCAAAAATATGAGAAGGGACAGTTATAGGCACCTTTGGATCTGGTGGCCCAATTGTATGCTCCGCTACAGGAACGAACTGGTTGCTGGGAAATTTTGGTTATGTGAAGGAAATGAAAGTACATTTGCTTGTATACTAATGCTCTTTTAACAGGAACATTTATTCTGAGCACTGAGGAGATATTCGCAGCAATGCAATGACTGGGGTATACTACCTAGATGCAAAGTATTAGAAAAACTGAAAAGGATCAACAATTCTTTAGCTGAGAAGACAGATCGCTTCCATTCCTTCATCTGGTAGTTCTTCCCAATGCTGGGAATCATTGAAATAGAAAAAGCAACAGTTAACTTATCTGCATCCTTAGAGATACTCTCTAATGCCACAGCATAGTAAAACTGAGAAATTGGGGCAATCTGACAAACAGGCATAAAGAACCAGATGGCCTGGGTTTGTTACTGGCTAGCCAAGGCGGTGTATGTGCAGTTAGTAATACTTCTTGTTTTCATTATGCAAATGAATCAGGCAGAATAGAAGCTACAGGTAAAACACAACAACTACAGCTATACTATCAAATATTCCTTGATAACACCTCATGGGGTTTAGAGGAGGTCTGGCATAAGCTTACCACATGGTTACCTGATGGGTATTGATTGAAGAAACTGGTTTTGATAATTGTTTTTGTTATTGTTGTATGTATAATTATGTGTATAATGATACACATAATTATTGTTCTGTAATTATTGTTCTGATTGTTGTTGGAGATACAATAAATTGATACGGTGAGGATTATAGCATGTTAGCTACAAAACCTCAAAAGAAAAGTAGGGATTGATACAAGTTGCAGCTTGATTAGTCCCTTAATGGATAACCTTGTCGTTCATTTAGAAAATGAGAAGGGTCTGTGTCTTTGTGTTGAATAGATAAGGCAGGTTCCATTGAATTGAATAGATAAGGGAGGTTCTGCTAGGTTTTGTATTTGTATGTACCTCCAGAAAGGACTCTGCATGTGTGTAAACTGTAGACCTTTTTGTGTAAGACCTGCGTGAATAGGAGGAGAGTATCCTCCACACATCCACCACTGACATTAAGGAATGCCTTTGTTCTAACTCTCCCACTTGAGTCTTAGAGAGTTTCCTGGTTGACCACTTTATGGTAACAGTTGTTAGATGTAGGGCAAAGTAGAGAGAGAAGGATCATTATATGTTCTTGTAAAAGTTGTTTTAATCTTGTAGTCACACAAACTAGAGAAAAGCAGTGAAATTATCCTTCCAGAAGCTGAGAAGGAAAAGAAACCCTCATGAGTCATGAACTACTGTCTAGTTATTTCAACACCTTTGGTTTTTTTGTAAGGATACATAGAGTTGCAAAAGGGTTTGGAATTTTTAAATATGAATACTGATAATTAGAGGCGACACTGTATTTGTTTATTCAGAAAATTTCATCTCCGTACTTGTGATGAGAAAAGCTCAATAAAACAAGTTTTCCAAGAGATATTTTACTTAAGAAATCTTGACAGTTCACAACTGAGTTTGCTTCAAGCCATTTAGAGAATCAAGACAGCTCAATGCTTTTCTCTAAAGTCATCTGCCTGTGTTTTCTTGCAGTCCATTTTCATAGCCTTTTCTTAGCAATATCTCTATGTCTGCCCTACACTAGGCTAAAACAGGAAAAGGGAATGAAATTAGAGATGAAAAGCAGGAGAACGCATAGGAGCAGCTAGCTCTGGGACGTTGCCAGGTATGGGAGTAAAGAAATTGGAGTGTGTCATAGTTTTCCAAGGGCATTCCATATCATGACATCATGCAGTGATCTGGCAAAGCTGGAGGAACAGGCAGGAGATCTGCGGTTCCTGTTTCCCAGAACATTTCAAGTATTTTTCTCATCTGGTTTCTGGACCTTGAAGAAGAATCTGTGCTTTCCTGATTTCTGAGAACTACAATTCCCAAAATCCTTCCACGGTTTCTGGTTCCAGCATATAAAGCAGCTCACACTTTGGAAGGATGATCTCTCTTCTGCTGGTCAGCTGGATGGTTTTGAAGATTTTCATCTTCCTCACTTGTTCACTTGATTTATTGCTCTTACTTCCCCGTAGACTGTATTATCTCACAATCCTTTGCTGTTTTTAGCAAATTAGTGCCCTCCTTATCTCAACGGAGTCATTTCTGTTTGTTTTTTTTTTTCCTTCTCTCCCTTCTCCAGCAGAGGTGGGAAAGGAGAGGGAAAAATCTAAATGGAAGACTAACAAGAAGACTAACAAGAAGAAGGCCGCCTTTGGCAGCAAGCTTTCCAATTTAATCAAGAGGGCATTAAACTAGAGTTGTTGGGAGAGGGGATCCTCAAACCATCCCACTTTGAGGATGATGATGGTAATAGATGCCCTGGGTCTGGAGCTGGATCACAGGCATTAAGAGAGCACCTAAGGTGCAGGATAAGGGGACTCCAATTGGTAAATCAGCCCCAATGGGAGCCCAGCTCAAATGCCTGTATACACCAATGCATGAAGCATGAGTAGCAAACTAGAAGAGTTGCAGGCATGTGTGTGCCTACAGGGCTGTGATATCATTAGCATCACATGAAACTTGGTGGATGGCTCTCATGACTTGAATGTGGGAATGGACAAGTATAAACTCTTTAGGAAAGACTGGCGGGGGAAAAGGTGAGGAGGTGTTGTCCTCTACATCAATGACCAGGTGGAGTCCATAGAGCTCCACTTGAGGATAGATGAGGAGCTGACAGAGAGCTTATTGTTTAGGGTTAAAGGGAAAGCAGGGGGAGGAGATGCTTTAGTGGGAGTCTGCTACAGGCCTCCTGATCGGGAAAACTATGAGGCCTTCTATAAACAGGTAGGAGCAGCTTCATTCACAAAATATGGTCCTCATGAGAGACTTCTACCATCCTGATATCTGCTGGAGAGACAACAAAGCAGGATCAGAAATCGAAGAGCATTCTGGGACATGTTGATGTTAACTTCCTCTTCCAAGCAGCACAGAAACCCACATGAAAAAGTGCTATTTTGGACCTTGTCCTCACCAGAGAGGAGGAGCAGGTGAGTAATGTCACATTACTCAAGGACAGCCTTGGCTACACTGAACACAAAATGACTGAGTTCAAGGTCCTTGGGGCATCAAAGAGAGTGCACAGAAAGTTTGCTACTCTGGACTTTTGGAGAGCCAACTTCAATCTCTTCAGGGAGCTGCCTGGCAGGATGACATGGGATAAACTGCTAGAGGGAAGAGGGACCCAAGAAAGCTGGTCAGTTTTCAAGGACCATCTCATCCAGGCCCAGAAGCAGTGCATCCTGAGAAAAAGGAAGGTGCACTGAAAAATATCTCACACTTAATAGACTCTCCATGCACATGCAAAACCACGTAACTGTCACTGCTCAGTGAATCCAACCTTCGAATTAATTGAATAAGTGGTGGTCAACACACAAAAATATCCAGTCTGGACCATGCAGCAGTAGTCACCACACTTGGTATGGCAGCTAATTTCTGATGCAGAAGTCCATTTGGTCTGTGGTGGCAACGTTCTTCTCGGAAACTGACCAAGATGTGAAGTTTTGAATGTACAAGATAATCAGACCAAGTTTGAAGCATCTTTACAGACAGTGATGGAGTAAAAAGTAATTGACTCAGTTATATCTCACACTCCAAAGATAGAAATCAGAAAAATATTATTAAGAATTTTCTAGAATCCAATTCTTGTAAGTCTACTAAAGAGGATATCTTAAAAAAAAAAAAAAAATTGTAATAGTGACATCAAATTAAGCATTTTACTTACTGAACAAGAAAAAAAAAAAGAAGAGGGTAGAAGAATGAAGAATGTTCTATATTTATTTTAATACAAATATATTGTCTTTGTTAAACATTTGCAGCACAATATTGTTAAGCAGTAATTTAACCTTTGCTTCAGTCAAGTGGTTAATATAATGTGATGAGAATTTCTTAATCATTAGTTCTAGAGTTCAGAGCAAAGACCTTTCTTAAGGAAGATAACCTTTTTGACATAGTTCAGAACCTCCAGGACACATAAGGATTTTTTTTTAACCAATTAAACACATGTAAAATATATGGTAAGCAACAAACTTGTACTTGTATGCTCCCTAAAAAGGCAACTTCTCCACAGTTAGAGCTTTGCATCGTACACTTCTTTTACCCTGGAGAACTTTAGAAACCAGTGGAAAATCTCATTATTTGCTCAGATGTTTGGGGGAAAAAATGACATTCAGTTTAGTATTGTAGTCTAAAACACTTTCATGAACTTTGCTAATAAAAATATATAAAAAAAAAATTGAGAACAATCACTTGAAAACATAAGCTCCAAACAGACATCATGATTTTGAAAAAAAGAGTTGTTTCAAAATAAGGTAATATGACGTTTCCACTATTTTAGTGCTCTACAGTTATATACAGCCTTTTGTTTCTAGTGGATAAAAAGGGAAAAGGAAAAAAATTTCTGTGAGATAGTTGTTAGCACTATGTATGTTTGAGGGAAACACACATTATTTCAGCCCACTGAACGGACTTGGGCATATTCTAGAGAGAAAATAGCTATTTAGAAAAAGATAATGTGGGAAAATTTATAGTAGACATCTCTCTCTCTTGCACACACACACACACACACACACACACTTTTTGCCTCGTTTAAAATTCATGAAGATGAAGTGCTGCTTTTGTTTCCTGTATCCAGGATGAGCCCTAATACTCTTGCCAAAAGCAAACTAACACACTGTAATTGTTTTTCGTCTAAATTACATGTCCAACCTGCTTAGCTTTCAAAGAACATTGGTGATACTGCTTTGATATCCAGCTGACAAACAATGAAGAACAGAGCACAAAGACAGATGGGCATGATGAGAATTTTTAATCATTAAGTCTCTTGGTCAGCTTACAGAGCAATGAAAAATGGAGGGAAATATTGGGAAAAAGACATAGAAATACTATTTATAGGAAGAAGATGATTGCTATTATATTAAATAAATTAATATTAATATTAAAAATATGCGGAGGGAGGGGAGGGGAGGGGAGGGGAGGGGAGGAGGGAGGGAGGGGAGGGAGGGGAGGGGAGGGGAGGGGAGGGGAGGGGAGGGGAGGGGAGGGAGGGGAGGGGAGGGGAGGGGAGGGGAGGGGAGGGGAGGGGAGGGGAGGGGAGGAGAGGGGAGGGAGAGGGGAGGATTGATTTCCCTCATATTTATAAACTCCCTTTAAATATTGGATGGCTGCAATGAGGTCTTCCCGCAGCCTTCTAGCCACAGGACTCCAAGCAGACTTTGTGCTGTTGGTCATGATCTTCTGAGCTCTGCCAGTCATCCAGTTCCCAGTCCACCACCCTGTCCACCCATCTATCCCCCACTTTTCACACCTCATTACAAGTATGTTATGGGAGATAGTGTCAAAAGCCTTGCTGAAGTCTACGAGAACAATATCCACCCTCCCTTCATCCAGTCAGCCAGCGATGACATCATAGAAGGCCATAAGGGTGGTCCTGTGTCACTCCTGGCAAACTTCTTTTCTTCCGCTTACTTGGTGATGACATCTGCAATAAGCTGTTCCATAATCTTCCGAGAACTGGAGGTGAGGCTGACTGGCCTGCAGTTTCCTGGGTCTTCCTTTTGTCCTTTTTGAAGACTGGAGTGACAATGGCTTCCCTTCAGTCTTCAGATACCTCTACCATTCCCCATGACATTTTATTCTTTCTTTTTTCATCTCAATGTCATCTGAATGGATTTACAAGATGCAGATTTGAGGAAACGGACCCGCAAGGAAATGCATAAGGAGAGCCATCAAGAGTCAGTTTCTCAAAGTATATCTTCAGTGAGAATCAGTCAGTGCAAAAAAGTATGCACACTTCATTATTGATTCCATACTCTTCATACATCTAAAAAATGCTTGATTCTCCTTATCCATGCTTGTTCCTCACATGGCTTCAGCCATCGCTTAATTCCGGCTTGCTCTTTGTCACTTTGCCATTATCATGCCTTAGTTCTGGTGAATTGAGTGCAGAACATCCCAGGACACTTCCTTCACAGGTGTATGTGAGTGGGTAAAGAGGAACACTGCACTGGGGAAGGAGCATAAGGAAGGCATGTGACAGCACAAGGCAATCATGACATAGACCTATGTAACCAGATAAGGAAAGCAGAAGAGTCTGTATATGAGGGGGGGTTGCCAAACCATACTAAAGCCAATTGTTATTTTGTCAAAGTAATAAGATTTGCTCTCATTCTCTCGTTAAATGAAAATACAAACATCAGTATCTTGCTTAATACATAATCTCTATGGTTCTCAAAATCAGTCAAAATAATTAGTTCTAAGTGTCTGTAATTTTTTTCACACAGACTTATTATCTGCTTATGCACACCTGTACTTCTGGCTTAGAAGAGACACAGATCAAGAAAGTAAGTGCTCTCTGCTCTATTGAAGACTTTTCACAGGGAAATCAGCTGAAGGCATAAGCACAAAAATCTACACTTTTCTATTGTTTACACCAAATACAAGCCAGTTAGGACTTCCTTCTTTACACAGATGGTACATTCATGAAATAAGATCAACCACAGTACTTATCTAAAGCTGAGTGTATTTTCATTGTTATTCTGACTGAGTGATTAATGTTTTGCTCCCCAGCTGTTTTCAGTCCTATTAAGGCACAGTTCTCCAAACTGCTAGTACACAAAGCCTGTATATTTAACCAAATACTTAAAGCACATGCCAAACTTGGACAGACATGTTTGTATCTTCCATATTGGCATTTCAGTTCTGCAGTTTGGAGATGTGAAAGAAGCTTCCTCCCCATGTGCCCATGCCTGCACAACATCTAGAAGTCAATCCTGGTGTTTCAAAGTCTTCAAAGATCTTGTTGCAATTGAGACACTGACACACTGGTTTGCAAGCATTATCAAGAAGGACTTGATATTTACAAATTTACCAGCTATTCACTTTTTCTTATACAACGAGTCTTTAACTTTTCTGTAGAGTCTTACAGAAAGTTTAAAACAAAGCATAAAAGATGCCTTCAATGTTACATGTCTCCTCTTGTAAGAGGAGAAACAGCAGCATGACAAAACAAATAAACCAAAAAAACAAACCAGTCTGAGGCACCAAACTTCAGAAATAATTGGTGTGCATGGAGTACCTCTAGCTACAGAAGTCCCACAACCTGTTAGTAGGAACCCAGACTGTGCATTAGCTGAAACCTGTCTGACCCTGGGTGAGCAGTGCAAGGTTAAGGGCAGAGCAAGTCAGTGATGGGCATAGCCTGAACTTCACAAGTGCTATTGATTTTATTGATGGAGTCACTGAACTGCTGTTGTACATTAAGTAGGGAGGAACAAGTGAAAATTGCATTAATTCAAATTGTTAAATCAATATTTAACAGCATATTTAGTGGCTGTTGACCTTAAACGTACCTTCGGTAAAGCAAAGATAAATCAGAAAAGCCAGAGTTACAGGCAATCCAGGTATCAGAATCAGAATTGAAGATATATCTTAAGGATCTATTAAATATAAACATTTTTTGTTGCTATTTGTTTTTTGTTTCAAGAAAAAGGGTCCTGCTACTTCATTGTATTAAACAACAAGCAAGGATAAACCGTTTTCTTTTAACATCATGCAGGTTGTTTAGAATGTTCGTTCAGATAATCCTTGATACATACTAGGAAGAAAAGGAAAAAAGATCTAATATTCCACCATAACATGGCTTTTCTGATCTGAGAGCAGAGATATTTTTAATCATACTTCAGAAGAGAAGTAATGGTAAGATACAATCAAATGGAAATGAGAGATAGGATGCTGGCTTGTCTGAGTGGATGTAACCATTGCACACTGGTGGTGTTCATTTCTCAGGGAGGTCAGTTGCATACTAAGTACAACTCGGTTGGAGCCACTGGAATTTTTTGCATGGGAAGAGGAAAATGTAAGCTTTAATGAGTTCTTCTTGTCAGCATAACACTCCAAAAATCGAGCACTACAAAAAATACTAACCACTATTTGACACTCCCGACAACAGCAGCCCAGAATGTACCAAAGCTACTGCTGACCTCGCTCCTCAGGTATCATCTATGCAGACAGAATACTGGTCCATAGTGCACAACAAATGATTCAAAAAACATGGCTTCATTAAAAGAATGATAGCACTGCACAACTACATCCAATAGGACAGAAATATCTTGATTCATTCAATTGAATTAATAAGCTATATTAAACCACATCTCTTTCAATCAGCAAGGCCACTAAGTTACTAGTCAGGAAAGCTTCCAGCTCCCTGCCTTTGCACAAACATCTTTCATTGCCAAGAAGGTATGTCAGACATAATTTTTTTCCATTTAATTACTCCTCTTTAGCAGAATGATAATAAGATTAAAATAAAAAGAGTGAGGTTTCATCTCAATTTTAAGCTAAGAACAAACATTTCATACTGCTGTGATTTAACTCGACAGATAGCTAAGCACCTCACAGTCATTCGCTCACTCCAACCCCCCTGCCACACGCAGGGCCACCAACCTCCACATTTAATACTACACCAGGCTGCCCAGGGCCCCATCCAACCTGGCCTTGAACACCTCCAGGGATGGACAGGGCATCCACAGCCTCTCTGAGCAGCTGCTCCAGCACCTCACCACTGTCATAGTAAAGAACTTCCCCCTGACATCCAACTTAATCTTCCCTCCCTCAACTTAAAACCATTTTGCCTTGTCCTGATGTTATCTACCCTTTCAAAGAACTGATTCTCATCCTGTTTGTAGGCTCCCTTTAGGTGCTGAAAGGCTGCAATGAGGTCACCCTGCAGCCTTCTTTTCTCAAGACTGAAACAAGCCCAGCTCCCTCAGCCTGTCTTCGTAGGGGAGGTGCTGCAGTCCCCTGATCATCCTAGTGGCTCTCCTCTGGACCCTCTCCAACAGCTCCCTGTCTTTCTTATACTGGAGGCTCCAGACCTGGACACAGCACTGCAGATGGAGCCTCACAAGAGCAGAGTAGAGGGGGACAATCACCTCCCTGTCCCTGCTGGCCACTCTTCTTCCCATGGAGCTCAGGATACTTTCCAAGCTGCAGGAGCACACTGCTGGCTCATGTTAAGTTTTCCATCTATCAGGTCCCCCAGATCTTTCTCTTCAGGACAGTAATCCAGAATATGTGTTCTCCAGAAACCCACAACATATAAAAAGCTTGTGTTTCTTTTTTGATAGCTGATGGAAACATAGCAGTTATTCCCTTGATCACCTCCATGGGGATTTTTTGACATCCATCTTGCCATTTTATTCTTAAGAATTGAATATCCCGTGCAGGTCCCTTGACCTTACCTCTCGTTATGGCAAAACTGACTTTTATGAGGCTTTAAATTATTTTCTTCCCTTAATCAAAAACCTTTGCTGTGTATCCCATGTAATTATGCATGAATGTATTGCATGTTCGCAGGAGCTTCTCCTGCAGTCCATTTCCAGTGGGAGAGAGAGGACGGATACAAATGTACTGCTCACTGTTCTGGTGGAACCCAGAAGACCTTGACTGCATCACCCAGAAACAGAGATCATGAATGGAACCCTGGAGGCTTTTGGGAATAGTAGTTCTTCTTGGAGAGCTGGAATTCACATGAAACTGCTAGAGAGCACAGGACCAGGAAGTATAGCTCCACAGTGCACTTAGCCTCTACACACAATAACCTGCCACATGGTGTCATGATACGAAATGCTGATAAAACCAGGACACCCTCCGTGTAAAAGCAAACTGTGGCCTGCACTCTTCTGCTAGAGGGATTTAGAGAAACACACTACTTATGTCATTTGTGATATATCACTTGTCTGCCTTTATCTCTAGTTCATATTGCAGTTCTAGCATGTCTGACACAGCAGCACTTAGCAGTGATGTGACTTCATTATGTCCATGGTAGTCCATCGTTAGCCTCCACTCTCTATTGAACTTTCACTCTGGCCGTATGGGGCTGCTAAGGGTGAATGAGTCTTGCTGTTTACTACTTGGCTTTACAGTTGACAAGTCAGTATATGGATGGGAATTTCAGAGTCTCAGTTGATGTGATGTTTTGGCTGGTGCACCACTGTAGTAGCAATCAGCACCTGCTGTTCTTCTGCTCCTAGCAGTCCCATGCAGAAGGGTCCTCTGAGTGACCAGGCAAGGTAGACAACTCCTTAATGTCCTCCATCTCCAAGGCCACTATCCCAAAAGCCAACTGGTACCCTTCTGTGTCTTTGAAGTACCCTCTACTGATAATCTGAACCAAGGGCACACAGAAACTCCAGGCCAACCACAATGGGGTGCTGTTGCCACTCTTTCCCACTTAGGCTCGTTTCAGCAATTCATCAAGCACACTTTAAGAATCTGAACTGCATACTAATATTAGAACGTTTCCTTTATTGACTAACTCTATTTACATTTACTTTGTTAGAAGCAACAACCATGAAACAGAACAAAGAATGTATACAACTAAGTTACTTTGTGGCTTTGATTTCTCAAGACCTCCTAATAGAAAATCACATTTTCTTAACTTGGTTAACTTCTCAGTGTTACTAGTGTAATTTTAGTATTGACTGTTTAGCTAAATATTCAATTGCAGACACAAGGCACATAAGTTAATGAAGAATTTTATAATGATATGCCTGCTAAATTTTTGAACACATAAATCAGGGCCTAATAATTTAATTTAAAAAGCTCACTGAATCTTTTCTATTCATGATTGTTACCTGCATGGCTTGGAAGTTTTCCTTTTCCTTTGAAGGTTAAGTCTGGAAAATTGAGATGTAATAGAGGCTTCATATTTCTTTTAATACCTGAGTCTAGGAGGCACTAGAAAGGCAGAGTGACTGTGAATTAAGGAACAAGCTCATCTGAAATGAATTTTCTATTATAGCAGGACCTTAATGCAATACATTGGAGTCATGAATATCATACAGACATATTTTCTGAGAGTTTTATTTTCTTTTAATGCACCTTCCCACTAAAAACAAAGGATACTATGCGGACATTAAAGCGGAGCAATACAGATGTTTCCCTATTGATTCCATTTAATTCATTAGTGTAAAAGATCTAGAGTCAGAGCTGGTATAATTACTCCTTGGGTGAATTTGTTGAGTGGCTTCTTCTCTTTTGTTAACTGCATTTTCACAACCATTTATTTCCCTCTTGTTCCATCAATGAATGGATTCCATTGCGAAGGTAATTTCTTCTAGTTGAAGAAGACATTTAATTATGACAGAAAATAGCCTAATCTCTGCCAAAAAAAAAAAAACAACAGCTGTGACAGGTTTTTTTCAATCATTCAAGTGTCCAAAAGATTTCAAACCAGCCCTGGTGCACACACAACAAACACAGAATCACAGAATCATGCAATCACTTGAGTTGAAAGCAATCCTTAAAGCTCATTTAGTACAACTTTCCTGCAATGAGCAGGGACATCTACAGCTCCCTCAGGTGTTCAGAACCACATCCAATTTGACCTTGAGTGTCTCCAAACAAGTGCTATCCACCAACTCTCTGGAGCAAACTGTTCCAGTGCCTCACTACCCTTATTGTAAAAAACATTTTCCTTATATCCATTCTGAATTTTCCCTGTTCTCAGCTGAAACCATTTCCCCTCGTCTTATCACAACAGATTCTGCTAAAAATTCTCTAATCTCCTCCTTTGTTATAACCCTTCTTTAGATACTGAAAGGCTGCTCTCAGGTCACCTTGGAGCCTTCTCTTCTCCATGCTGCACAGACCCAGCTTTCAGTCCCCACAGGAGAGGTGTTCCATCCTTGGAATCATTTTTGTGGCCCTCCTCTGGACATGCTCCAGCAGCTCCACGTCTCTTCTATACTGAGATCTCCACATCTGGACTCTGGGTGAGGTCTCACCAGTGCAGAGTAGAGAGGCAGGATCACCTCCCTTGACCTGCTAGCAATTTTGATGCAGCCCAGGATATGATTGGCTTTCTGGGCTGCCAGGACACATTGCTGTGTCATTCCCAGCTTGCCATTCAGCGGTACTGCTCAGTTTCCTTCATATTACAACAAATAAAAAAATATATATCCATAGACTTCAGAAAAACAATTACAAAGACTTGGCTTACTCTACTCTACATTCATGCCTCACCAATTTGGTGGCCTTCTATGGTAGACAGATGGCTCCCATGGCTCAAGAGTCGTAGTGGAACAATATAAGATATAAACTCTTTAAGAAAGTTGCAAGGGAGACAAGAAGAAGATGCCACTCATTATGCTGCCTCAGATTCTCCCTAGAGTGAAAGGATGTTGTGATTTCTTTTCTTTACCAATGAGAAATTAAAGCATTGACATCAAAGTTAACAGAAGGATAACCTTTTTTTCACATGAGCATAGTATGATCCTTGTGATTCGTAAGATGTAGCTTGTTTTTAGGAGTATGATTTCAGTGACCTACGATGACTCCAAAAAGGCTGTGCAAAGAAAACAAAATTCAATGGCCTTAGTTTTAAGACCTCTTTGCTCCACATTAGTCATGAAATGCCCCTATCTGTATGTAATTCAGGCTCCACAGACCCCTGGAAGTTTGGAAAGTAAACCCAAAATGCTTATCACTTTTTCATCAGCTCAGTTACCCTTCAGTGGATAGTGCAAGTCCAGTGCAAGTTCAAAATACCAAAAAAATCTGTCTAAAAAGCTGTGCAAGATAGAATAGGAAGTGCAGCCTGTAGGAACCTGTCCTTGCTTACCCATACATGAAGATGCGATATGCTTTGATGTATTATTCCTGAAACAGTCTTTTAAAGTGCTTGAAAACAGTCCAACATACCCCTACACTTTATAGCATGAGTTAGCATAAGTCTCTCTACTACACACTGGAAATTATGAAGAGAAATATTTCCCCTGCATTTCTGCTCCAGTCCAAAATGATTTCAAATACATGTAACCAAAACTATTAAATTAATCAGTAATGCTCAGACTGTTTCAGGTGCTTAGCAACATGCCTTTGACTTGAGAGCATACTCAAAAAGAATAATATTACTGCTTCCAGAGGGAAAAATTTCAACATGAGTTGGTAGCATGGGACTCTTCAGACCTTAAAGGCTGTTTTCACACTCAAGAGAAATCAGCTTTCATCTCAAGGGGAATTATTTTATTTTCTAACCAAAATGAGCTGTTTTGCAGAAAATGCAACTGAAGTGTACTGTGTAATTCCTCCTCTCACACAGAAGAATAAAAAATAATAGCATACAATAATACAACATACATTTATTATTAGGCTCTCTTATCTCACTTACTTCTCCTTTGGAATTCTGACAAGTTCAAGTCCACTTGATCTTCTATTACCCTTGTATTTTTTTGCTTAGATACTTGATCTAATTATCTATTTTTTTTAGCAACATATAAACATCCAGATCCTTTTAGATATTGTATTTTTATTTCTGCAGCTACCATGACTGAATTCTTCTCCTATGACATGAAGCTATTTTGAGGCTCTGTCTTACAAGGACGGTCTCTAAAAGAAGCGTGTTCTCTTTCTCAGTGTCACTTCACACAACATCTGTCCCGATTTCTTATTTGCTTATAAAAAGTCTAGTCCTGCTTACCTCACAAGCTACAAAATTGTTTTCTGAATCAAGTAAACTTTTCTTCTTTGTCAGTGGAATAATGGCATCCCTCAGTATTGTTAAAACCACTGTTCTCCTCTTTCAGAGCACTAAACCATTCATAGCTGATTAAACCAACCAAACAGAAAGCACCACATCATACCATCCACTCTAGGTGTAGATGCATTGTACAATACTGCACATTTTTCAGGAACGGTCTGCTGCTACACTTACAAAAAGACCTTATGACAATTACAGTGCAGTCCATGATACTTCTTTGTGTTAGGAAAAAATCTACAGAGGTTTGCAAATGAGCATGCTGATGTAAGATTTTCTACCCTATAGGTAGAGATATGTCTCTCATACTGATTGTAAGGTCGCAGACATTTATGCAGGACAGCAACCTGGATCCATAAGCACGGTTTTTACAGAGTAACCCTACACTGTAACCTAACTTCAGGTTTAAAAGGATCCTGAGAATCTTCTCTAACACTCCCGTTTGTTGTGTGCGATTCAAATTCTTTGTTATCGCATTACCACGTCTTTTTTCGTCTTGAAATGATGGCAGTTAACCCTTCTTCAGATTTTTTTAATTATACTTCTATTGCAACCCGTATTTTAAGAAAGATTATTCCCATCTGCCTTGAGTGCAAACAAAGACCTGGTCTAAACAAACTGAGCACCAGCTGCATTGGCACTAAACCCAGATTTAAAGGAAAAGCACCTGAAACAAGGCCTCCATGTTCAACCTACGTGCAGAATGGTTTCTACAGGGAAAGACAGTCCCTTGGAAGCTGCTCCCCAGCACATGCAGACATCTGCACACGGGATGTCCACAGCTACCAAGCAACATGCTAAGTCAACTGTTCAAATCTGAAGAGCCTGTACATCTTCACATGCAACTTTGCCACTTTCAGACCCTGCTGTAGCAGGAAACAGGAAGAATTTAAACTCCTTTAGTCCCACTACTTTTACTGCAATACAGAGGCCAAATCGTACCTAGTAACCAGGAGGCTTTTTATACTGCATCTGCTATTTCACCATACCATATAATGCCTGCTGTGCTAGAGCATATTTTCCTGGAAGGATTTTTCACTTTTCCTTTCATGTGTCTAGCAGCCATGTAGGCTATCTGCTCCAGACATTGCTTTCAGCGCTGGGAGCAGCCTCATCTTTTTCTGTGCCAAATTTTCCTCACTGCCAAACTCTAAAAAATCCTTATTATCCTAATCCTAACAGCGTTGTTGCTGGCAATTCAATTGTGAGAAAAACATAGGCTGCTTCAAAAGTAATTCCTCTTCTCTATTCCAATGGAAACTACAGCAGATACAGAGCACAATCACACTACTTGACGGAGAAAATCCTCAGCTACGAAATACTATTTTCCCACATGGACACCCTTTGCTCCAACTATCAAGTAGTGTTACTGCACTCTTTATATCTGTTGTAGTTTCCATGGAAGTAAACAGAAGATATTACTTCTGAAGGGACTGATGTATTAAATGCCAGCACTGAAGAATCATTTTCATGCATAGTAAAGTACTTGTGCTACCATTATCAACAGCCAACTCCTCAGCCTCTAGTTCCAAGGACTCTTCACAATGGGTCAAGACGCAGGAAAGGTAGACAGAGACAAACAAGCCCAGATGGAAAAAAATGGCCCACATTCCATGTACTAATTCATTCTGCCTCTGTCTTTTTTTGCCATGGACCACATTATATTGTGAAAAAGAGTTCTCACTGTTTTCAGACTGAATGAGCCAGGTAAACCAGTTCCTTAGCAGTGTCCAGAAGTTGCTTCATGTGGGTGTTACTCCACTAGTTTTCATCTCAATAAACATTAGCTGCACCCAATTACCCAAATAACTTGCTCAGCCTTATTCTGTGCCCTCATAGGCTTAACAGCTGAGCATAACAGAGACTTGTGTGATTTAGAGAGAGCCTGGCACTGCACCTAGAGACTGAGCTGATATCATTGCCTATAAAATGCGCAGATGATTTTAAAGGCTCTAATAAAATCATTGTCTGTTCATATGTCAGACTTCCATTTTATTTTGTTTGACATTTTTGCACTCCTGTGTAAAAGAAGCTCCAAATAGTTCTCAATCCATCACTGCTTGTTTAGTTTTTTATCTTTAGAATGTCATTTGAAGCTATCCTCTGCAAAGATGATAAATGAGAAATGCAGCAAGAACAAAACTTTTTCCTCAAAGGAGCCTAAAGAGATTGTATATCTGAACCAGTTGTTAGCAACAAAAGCTGAAGGCACATGTGGAAAGCATGCATTTCAGTTCTGCATCCCCCAAAAGCAGCACACAGGACCCAACACAACCTTCACTGTGTACTTTCAGTAAAAGTACTGCCAGTCAGAATGACATTTCCTTCAGTGGCTGCAATGTTTACACATTTCATCAACAACCTCTTTCAACTTTATGCACTGGGCAGCCTGAACCCTGGAAGGAAAACAAACCATTGGGAATTTAATAGCCAACTGAAGCTCCTTTGAGAAGAAATAAACACAGGTATGTATGCTCAGGTACCTGTATCTGCGTTTATGACAGGCTTTAAAAATCACATATCACCACCTGCATGCTTTGGATTATTTTCTTTGGGTTGAGATGAGAAGAAAGACCAATTTTCTAATAGGAAGCAAATGCCTGCATTTTGATGGTCAGCTAGATGAGGGAAGATAAATTTTTGTATCTATTAAAGTCCGTTCAATAAATTTATTAGAATAAAGTTCATTCAATAAGTGATATGGGAGGCATTACCAAATCTAATGTCTTTTCTTGCTAATGGTGTTTGCTGTTGAGGAAGTGTACTGACACTCTTCTTTCCTGTGCTTTGCTGTAATAAAATCAAGAACACGATGAAATCAAACACCTTGAGTCTATCTTATCATGTACCAGCTCATTCAGTTTTTAACACCAAAAAAGATGCAGGGAATGAGATTTGATTCACAACTAGAAATATCTGAAGAACTGCTTTCCTCAAGAGAAGAATTAAAAGGCACTAGATATTATTCTCCTAAACTGCAACAGGATTACAAGCTGCTGTAAACTGAAAGCATACTGTCAGAATGTCCATTGGGTCTAGCTCAGACAAAAATAAAAATTGAAGAAAAAAGAAAGCCAAAACAAAGCAACAAACAAACAAACAAAAAAAAACACCTAAGCACTTAAAATAATTAAAACTGTTCAAGCTTTTTTGATATGACATCTAAATATTTCTTTTTCCTCAGGGACTTGTAACACACTGTCAAAGTAAGTGTTGTGCATGCTTTTGGTATACATCTTTTCTCTTTTTTTCCAATTAAATTTGGAAAATCCCAGACAGAAAATGATTTTTTTATTAAAGCTTAGACAGTGTGCAATCCAGAACTTCCACATAAGTCTTTACAGAACAGATTACTTATATCCCTAACACAATTTTTCACATCAAGTTAATTCCCAAAGTAACACATACTTCCACATCACAGATGAGCCGTGGCTGAGGCAGTAGGACCTCACTAGTACTTATATAAATGGACAAGTCCAAATCTATTATTCAATAATCTTAGGTGTAAAAATGTAATACTGTCACAGTGCAGACAGTGCTGAATTAAAAGCAACACATGTTCTTACATAGAGAAAATATATCTGACTTCAATTTCAAGTGTCTTTTAACTTTCCATTAAAAACAGCAAATAAGTCACAGTCAGAATTTACTTTCAGATCACAACTTCCTCATTTGTTTCAGCATTCTTAGCTCAATCTCTTTAACAAAACCTTTAATTCATCTTCTTGCAAAAACAAACTAGTCAAATTTCATTTTGTGAAAATCAGAAGGACTAATCATGCCGAAAAATAAATGATTTAGATAACTGCTGAGGAGCCAGAGTAACTTTTGCTAAGTGCACTGTAGCAGTAACCAAAGAGTTCCTCCTAGATCAGCGCATTGACATATGGACAACGTTTGTAAAGGATGCTTTTTAACTGAAATGTCAACATAATCGCTCTACAGCAATAAATCGAATAGTAAGTGTGCTAAATTCTCCCTAAGCAGTAACAAAAAATGGTAATAATCAGTGCTATTCCAAGCTGACTCGGAACCTACAGTCAGTCATCGTTATTTGCTACTATCTATGGTAGTGGAACGGCTCTCTGCAGTCCCAACCTTGCCGAGGTCCGCCAGGTGGGGCTGTTCTATCAGAAATCCAGGAGCTTTGGGTTTCTGCTGGGAGGGTGAGAGGAGGAGGAAAAAAAAAAAAAAAAAAAACACGACAAACTGGAAAAACATTTGCTAAGGGTTTCAGGTAATTTTTATTTTTATTATTTTAATTTTCACTGTCAAGAAAAGAGGATAAAGCTCCAGAGGAAAGTTGTATCAGCTGCTACCTGATTACCTCTGTGACTGTGGCTGCACCATATCTTTGCTTGAGAAAATGGGGTAAGAAAATTAAACTTCGCCCTGCAATGCTACTATCAGGAAATCAAGTTTTTTTAAGTTCATTTTTAACTGTTTTTCTCTAAAATAATTAATGCCTTTAATTACTCTAGTCATAATTTCTAATATCTAATCAAATCTTATGTTATCCCATTAGGAAGTATGCTTACTTTTATTAACTCAAAGAAACAGTTGACATTTGAAAACAGTTAAAGTGGAAAATACTAATTTTCACTGTAAGTAGAAAAAAAAAAAAAGAAAGAAAGAAAAAAAACACCTATATAGTTGGTAACAGAGCTTGACTTTTTGTTTCCTGCATTTCTGTCGATTTATACACTGATAAATGTCAGAGCTTCACTGGAAAGACTTTTTTTTTTTTTTTTTTAAAGACAGCGTATTGTATTTTGTCTGTACTTCAAATTAATAGTCTGTGTCTGTCCATAAATCTTGAGGGAATACTAGGAGGAAAAAGAGTCGCTTATCAGAAAGGGCAGATGATGTCTTGGCCAGATGGAGAAAACAGAATAATAATAATAATAATAATAATAATAAATTATAGCATTTTCAGAAGAAAAAAAAAATGGTGTAAATGCTAGTTAGTAGTTTTGTACAGAAGAAAAAGTTGAACACATATGGGACTATGAGGCATAGTGGGTAAGTTTTCTGAAGGGTAACGGGGAGAAAAGTGTCCTGTTGCTGTCAGAAACAGTATTGAAAGTTTTTCCAAAATCCAAGAGGATTGCATCGACTGGCCCTCACTAACTGGATGGATAACCCTGTCATAAAAGGAGATGAAGTTAGTTAAACGGCTTCCAGTCAACTGGGACCTCTCCAGATTCCCAAGACTGTTGAAAACCATAGAGAGGTCCTGTGATGATATCAGCCAGCTCTTCAGGTGCCCTAGAATAAATCCCATTGGGCCCCATTAGACTTATATGTTTCTAACAGAAAGCTCAGGAACAATGATAAATCCTAAGCAGCTAAACACCCCAAAGCTAAAGGGTCCCTCCCCTCTAGGCTGGTGGGATGAAGGAGGGAATCAGAAAAATAAAAACTGTATAAAATCTGTAGGCTTAGATAACTATTTGCTGAGACAGAAAAGAAGACAGAAATAACAGTAATGATAATAATATATATATATTTACTAAATAAGTAATGTACAGAGCAACTTTTCACCACCAGCCAACCAATGCCCAGCCAGTCCCTGAGAAGCAGCTGCCCCCAACCTGGCCAACTCCCCACAATTTAATAGTGTTTGATGTCATATAGTGTAATATGTTATGGAATATGCCTTTGGCCAGTTTAGGTCAGCTGTATTGGGTCTGTCTCCTCCCAGCTCCTTGTGTCCCCCAGGTCTATCTCTGGCAGGACAGTCCAAGAAGCTGAGAAAACTGAAATGCCCTTGGCTCTGTACAGCACTGCTCAGCAACAACTAAGACATAGGTGTTTCATCAGCACTGTGTTATTGATTTTTTTTTCCTAAAGCTGAGACGTAGCACCATACCGGACACTGAACAAAAAACAAATCTGTACCAGCTGAAACCAGGACAATATTAAGTGAAGAACAGTTCTAGTGCTTTTCTGAAAGCAGAAAGCAATCTGCTAAAGGAAGCATACATGTGAAAAGTTACAATCACGATTTAAAATGCTTGTATATAATAGAAAACGTAAACCATACTTTTAAGGATATAGGCTTAACAGAGTCACAGAATCACAGAATGGCCCAGTTTGGAAGGGACCTCAAGGATCATAAAGCTCCAACCCCCCTGCCACAGGCAGGGCCACCAATCTCCACATTTAATACTACACCAGGCTGCCCAGGGCCCCATCCAACCTGGCCTTGAACACCTCCAGGGATGGACGGGGCATCCACAGCCTCTCTGGGCAGCTGCTCCAGCACCTCACCACTCTCATAGGAAAGAACTTCCCCCTGACATCCAACTTAAATCTTCCCTCCTTCAACTTAAAACCATTTTGCCTTGTCCTGATGTTATCTACCCTTTCAAAGAATTGATTCTCATCCAGTTTGTAGGCTCCCTTTAGGTGCTGAAAGGCTGCAATGAGGTCACCCTGCAGCCTTCTTTTCTCAAGACTGAACAAGCCCAGCTCCCTCAGCCTGTCTTCGTAGGGGAGGTGCTCCAGTCCCCTGATCACCTTTGTGGCTCTCCTCTGGACCCTCTCCAACAGCTCTCTGTCTTTCTTGTACTGGAGGCTCCACACCTGGACTCAGTAGTGCAGATGGGGCCTCACAAGAGCAGAGTAGAAGGGGACAATCACCTCCCTGTCCCTGCTGGCCACTCCTCTGCTGATGGAGCTCAGGATACTTTCCAAGCTGCAGGAGCACACTGCTGGCTCATGTTAAGTTTTCCATCTATCAGGTCCCCCAGATCTTTCTCTTCAGGGCTACCCTCAAGGACTGCTCCTCCCAGTCTGTAGAGATGTATGGGATTCCTCCAGCCAAGTGTAAAACCTTGCACTTTGCTATGTTGAACCTCATTAGATTCTTCCAGGCCCACTTTTCAAGTCTGTTGTGGTCCCTCTGAATGGCATCCCTTCCTTCTACTGTGTCAACCACACCGCTCAGCTTGGTGTCGTCAGCAAACTTGCTGAGGGTGCAATCAATTCTACCAGTGATATCACTGATAAAGATGTTGAAAAGCACCGGTCCCAAGACAGACCCCTGGGGGACTTCCCTCGTTACCAGCCTCCACCTGGACATAGAGCCACTGATCACCACCCTCCGTCTGCGGCATTTCAACCAATTTCTTATCCATCAAGTGGTCCATCAAATCCACATGCCTCCAATTTGGAGATAAGGATGTGGTGGGGGACCGTGTCAAAGGCCTTGCTCAAGTCCAGGTAAATGACATCGGTCGCCTTTCCCTTGTCCACCAGTGCCGTCACTCCATCATAGAAGGCCACCAGATTGGTTAGGCATGACCTTCCCCTGGTGAAGCCGTGCTGGCTGTCTCAGATCACACGCTCATTCTTCATGTGATCAAATATGTCATCCAGGAGGATTTGTTCCATGATCTTCCCAGGCACAGAGGTGACACTCACTGGCCTGTAGTTCCTGAGGTCCTCCTTGCTCCCTTTCTTATAAATGGGAGTGATGTGAGCCCTTTTCCAGTCATCCGGGACCTCACCTGACAACCACGACTTTTCGAATATGATGGAGAGTGGCTCAGCAACCACCTCAGCCAGCTCCTTCAGAACCCTAGATGCACGCTATCCGGCTCCATAGACTTGTGCACGTTCAGTCTCATGAGATGGTCTTGGAACTGCTCTGTCCTCACAGCGCCCCCCAGGGATTTACTGCCCTGGTCCCCACCTAGAGGTTTAGGGATACAGGGCTCAGGGACGTGAGAAATACTGGAATCCTGGCCACCAGTGAAGACCGAGGCAAAGAACTCATTCAGCACCTCAGTCTTCTCTTCGTCCATCGAAGCCAGTTCTTTTATATTTACCAAAGAAGGTACACTTGTTTTGGCCTGTCTTTTCTGGCCAATGTACCCAAAGAATGTCTTCATGTTGTTTTTCACATCCCTCGCCAAGTTCAGTTCCGCCTGCACCTTGGCTTTCCTGATGCCGTGTCTGCAAGTCCAGATGGCATCCCTGTATTCTTCCCAGGTGACATGCCCTTGTTTCCAGAGTTTGTATGCACCTTTCTTCGCCCTCAGCATGCCCAACAGGTCCTTGCTGAGCCACGCCGGTTTCCTACCTCCTCTGCCCGCTTTCTTTTTCAGAGGGATGGAGAGCTCTTGTGCTCTCAGGAAGGCATCCTTGAAGAATAGCCAGCTCTCCTCAACATCTTTGTCTTTAAGGACAGCATCCCAAGGGATCTTGGGCAAGAATCCAGTGAACAGCTTAAAGTTCACTCTTCTGAAGCTCAAGATTCTGACCCCACTCTTTTCCAGGCCCACATTCCTCAAGATCACAAACTCAACCAGGGCATGGTCTCTGCACCCTAGGCTGCCTCCAACCTTAACGCCTTTAATGGTCTCCTCCACACTGGTGAGCAGCAGGTCCAGCAACGCTTCACCTCTGGTCAGTCTGTCCAATACCTGAACCAGAAAGTTATCATCAGTGGATTCATGTGTTTCATGCATTATAGTAGGCATTCTTCCAAATACAGAATAACAGTATGCACTATTGGACAAACCCAAGAGAAGAAACTTTAAGACCTCCTCCACCTTGCTTAAGTGAGAGACATATGCAGTTTGAACAGGCTTCTCAAACACTCAGCATTAATTGGTAACAGAGACTAGATAAAATCAGCTGAGTTCCCTTAGCCTTTGGCAAATACCGTCACATCTTCAAATTTCACTTAGTGTAATTGTAACAACAGAGGTACTGTTACTCAATTCTCAAACGTGGTGTTAACTTCATTAGCTTGTGTTTGGACAGTGTTTTAAGCTTCTCATTAGAACATCCACAGAGGTATTTTTGACTAATGAGAGACTATTGCTATAACCTATCACTGCACAATTCCATCTGCAATACATGTAGCTAAAATGGGTCAAATTCTTCTAAGTATTAAATACTGGGTGTCGTAGAAATTCTTGCCATTATACTGGAAAAAAGAAAAAGAAAAAAAAAAAAAAGAAAATCTAGACACATCTGGTAAACATTTCACTCACCAGCAGCAGAGTGCTGCAGCCTACAGCTTCATCACACAGCCTGAGCTGCTGGCCAGAGGGCTCTGCCAAAAATGTGGGCTCCAGCCCCACAACCCACTCCTTCCAGCAGAACCTTCCACAGATACAGTGCTGCCTTTCCCACATAATGGAATGGAAATGGCCTCAGAGATCTGAATATGCAGTCTACTCAAAACAAAGCAAAGCAAAACAAAAATCCTGTATTCAATAAAATGTTTCCTTCCGAAATAGTTCTCTTCAGGACAGCACACTTTCTAAGGTTATCTTTGCTCCCAAGAGGGAAAGTCAATGGGCTTAAGTAATTTAAATCTTGTACATAGCTAAATATAATACAATCTTCAAGGGAAAAGAGCCACACCTCAATCTTGCTTCCTCATTGCTCCAGTAAGTTATCTTCTAATTATCACAGTTTAGAAAAAGAAAAAAAATGTGTTACCTTTAACAAAATTGCACAAGGAAAGACAGCAGATTAAAGTAGATCTTCACATATGCAGGGGCTGAAATTTATTTCTGAAAAGATGCTCAAAGGAAAATGTTTTGGTTTTTTTTTCAGATGTAATTTTATTTCACACTTAGGAAACAGTCTACTGTACAATCATGTAAAATTAAGTCAGTCTCCCTAACTCTTTCTTGTGCTTGTGTTAGGCATAATAAAAATACACAGTAGAGGTTGTATGGAAATTTAACAGTGGGGCTCATGTTATGACAGGACAGCCAGGCATCAGAGTAGTAAGCTGCCATCTTTCTGATAGAGCAGAAAGACAGGCTTAAATTTCCCATATATTTATTTTTCTCATGGACTAGTCTAATCATTTTCTGGAAAAAAAAATCAAAGCAATCAAATCTATGATTAATTTCAGTGGGAAACTGCCTATCAGTTGAGTTTTTTTCATTCCTCCTATTAGGATTATTGTTGCAGCAGAGGATTGTCTGACAGTGATCTGACTACAAGCCTGATGAAATATGTAAAGTTTTTGTTCACCTCAGTGGAGTTCTATGAAATGCCTCAAAATCTCATCTTATTTTAACAATTTGCTTTACTGACATTCTAAAGCTGGCCTTGCTAGAGTTTTATTCCTGCTCTGATCTTGTTTCTGTTTTTCTGACAGCTATATTAACAGCTGTTATCTCATTATGTGTCTCACATGTTGTTATGTGGCTCATGCACTCCTGGTGCTGCCACACTGGATAAACACTGGTGGAATTTTGATATTTTATTTACTATGTTGAGTCATACAGCCCTCCAAAGAGGGTGTCAGTGCACAGCCAATGACAGCATTGCATACTGTGCAGACCAGTACCTCATTTACAAATAGCAGTGTTCCGTAAAGCAGAGTCTAAATGGAAGATAGCCAACATAAGCTATGCTTATACTTTAGATATGATGACAACCCTATGGATAGGATGAAATTTTCAGCATTTCATTGAACCTATGTCCTTCACTTCAATAGTAGCCAGCCTGGTGAGATAAAGCCTCTTCTCAGTTCTCAGCAGCATTTTACTGCAGGCTATAATCCTCACAGTCACCATACAAAGAATAAAAAGAAAGGTGCATTTTTTAATGTAAAAATCAGAGAAAAATGGCTAGCTTTTGCACAGCTTCAACCAAAGTTGCCACTAGATAAATGTGGCTCTGTGCACCTTTCTGCTGACCCCCATGATTCTAGGGATCAAAACAGACTAATTATTCACAAGGATATTCCACATTTAGGGCCCACAAATTAAGATTTAGCACAAGCTCATAAGACATTCCCTCATCAATTCTTCTGCACTTTTTTGTAAAATCTATAAAGTTTTGTTACTACACACTTAAACTATCTTAAAGTTGTACATAAAAGCATTTGCTACTATGTCAAATCACTGGTATGACATCCTGCCACGAATACAGCAGTTGGTTTCTTGTTCAAATTTATTCTGGGATGGTAGTAAAATTAAACGTTGTCTTCAGAATGGAGTTTCAGACATCTCTTTTTCTTTGTTTGTCTAATGAAATCTTCTTTTACTATCACTTTAACCTGTTGTTTTTAGACAATTTATCAGTAATCTCCTTCTCAGCATAAACAAATTTCCCACTCACAATACCCAGATTTCTCCACTTTTTTTCCTCCTATCTGATAACATGAGATTATTTCAATATCACACAGTGACTTAGAATAAATGTAACACAATTACAGATGCTAACGTATTTCATGGTATGACTTTACCCAGAATAAATACTTTGGGAACTGAGAAAGCAAAAATAAACCACCATTTCTTCTACTGGATTAACTTTATTTGAAAAAAAATCCCAGCATCAGAGGATAGAAAATAGAGTTGTAAAATTTTCAGGAGAAATTGTAACCTTTCAGCCTGCACAGACGGAATAAAACTGTATGAGGTTCAAGGACACAAGTGACTTATTTTTTTCCTGTCTACCTATCAGAAGCAATTGCAACAGCACTAGACTCCACAATATGCAGTCTAGTAGGAGAGCAGTACTGAGTGTCAGTGGCAAGGGTCAGAATTAAAGGATATTGTTCGATGATTGAGGAAAATATACATATGCTTGGCAAGATAAGGTGTTGAAAAAGTAGATTAGAGAAAGAAAAACAATAAAGAGAGAAAACCTGTTTTTGTGACCTTGAAGAAAAAGTCAGACAATGTATTCAAGCTTACACACCACTGAGCTACCAATCTCTTGAGAGCATGATGAACAGTTCTCTGGGAAGAAGTTAGTGCACTGCAGATAGTTACATCATCAGGAGTATCAACTTCTCGCTACACCTGATCCATCACTGCAGAACAAGGAAAGATATACTGACAAAATTTGTGTCCATTAACTATTGCTAAGAGATCTGAAAGAAACAACTCAACATAGTACTGGCTCTGCCACAAGCCTTTATACGTAGGTCATAAGTAATGAGTCCTAGCATGGAAACTACAACAGATACAAAGAGTACAATAATACTGCTTGATAGATCAAATTCTTAGTTACAAAACACTATTTTCCAACACAGTCATCACCATCAGCTCTACATTTTTGCCACTGATGAGCAAGATCCTGCATGCCACACATAAATATCCACTCCGGTGGAGGTGACTCACTGTCACAGCTTCTGCTCCTGAGAGTCACCACCCACCCCCTCACTGTACTGACATCCCTTGTTTGGTCTCCATAATTGCTCAACAAGTATCAGAAAATTTCAGTGGATGCCAATGTTTCAGTTACGCACCAACGTAATAAAATGGGAGGCATTATTTTCAGAGCAGCTCTCGCAGGTGTAAAGTGTGTAGCAACCTAAAACTCCCCTACAGAATGAGAGCAGCTGCTGCAAGAAGTGTCACCATGCTTATGAAGTACAGTACATGCACATACACGTGTCACACTGGGGCATTCTGCCCGCTGACCTTGCAGTTGAGGATGTCTTCCAATAAAAACTGCATGAATTCAGGTTTCATCTCATACGTAGGCTTGTAAACTCCGAACTGCAATCCACCTTCTTTACAGAAGGGATAGTGTGGATGTGGAACAGCTCAGAGAAGCTGTGGATGCCCCGCAGGATCCCTGAAGCTGTTCAAGGCAAAGTTGGATGACATCTTGGGCAGCACGATGGTGTCTGATGGTGGCAACCCTGCTCATGGCGAGGGGTTGGAAGTAAATAGGTTTTTACATCTTTTCCTACCCAAATGTGATTCTGTAAGCATATTCAACATGGTCATGTTATTGAAGGCTGGAAAGCACACACCTAACCTATGTTAGTACATGACAGAAGACAGCAGTTTTGAAAGAGTCAGGGTGCTCGGCAAGAGAACTTATCTGTTTTGTGGACAGCAGTGTGGGTGCATAAACTTTAAGGAACTGAAATAAAGCCGTAGTGACTCCTTGCTGAAAAAAATCCTGCAGTTATCTAGTCATAGAAAAAGTCAATTGCCCTTTTTCTGGACTTGCCTCCTAATGTCCAGAGGGAGCACAGTTGTCTTTCTGACTTTTTATGAAATGTTTTCATTGCATTTTCACATATAAATAGTTAGTTTTTAAATATAAATATTTCTCTATACCTCCAACTATACCTCCAACAGTAGCGAATACAGAATAACAGGATGTAAATACAAGACTGTCTAATAAGAAACATGTATGATTGCACGCTCTGAGTTCAACAGTTCTACAGAGCTCTCACTGAACTTGCATTTCATGCAAGTCACAATTTGCTTATCCAAGAGAGGGTGCATGAAAAATCAAGGAAACTACGCTTCAGAAAAAGAAATTTGGATTTTCAGTTGATATTTTCAATGCAATCCTACCCACTGAGAAGATATTTCCCATAAATTAAGATGTATCCACAGAGACGATTTTCATCCTAATTATTCATGCCTGAGGCCCCAAACTGACTATGTACCTAAGTTTTTATACACTTCTCTTTTCACTTCACTGTAATTGGCACCATGCAGATGAACATGAATTTGCCTGAATTCAGGAAGTTATTAACATTTCAGACAGGGAAGCTCACAGCTTATCACCATGGCAGCATGTTATTCCTGACACTGAGAGGAACTGATTTCAGAATCAAATTAAGACTCTGGAGCTGTAGCTGAGGTGTTACCCATGCATAATTGCTTAGAGATTTGGACACACATATGAAGCATTTTATCACTATGAATGTATTGAGTTGCTCTCAACAAAAGATTTCCCAGCATTCCAGGACAAAACATTGACCAAAAAAAAAAAAAAAAAAGAAAGAAAGAAAGAAAGAAAAAAGAAATGTCAACCATTGGAACCTACCTCTATAGTGCAAGCCAATATCCTGCATTCAGATCTTCTAAATTTTTAAAAAAACTTAAAGTCTTGTGGTGCTGACCAATCTTCAGAATGACCTTGAAAAGAACACATTGAACAAGAGGAAATGTGATTTTTGGCCAGTTTTATCAGAACTACAGACAAAAAGTTCTGTCAGCATTGGTGAGTGGCAACATTGAAAAATAAGAAAAGAAAGTATTGCATGGAGAAGCTAAGATTTCTAAAGGCACAGTGATGGAAATGGATGTCAAAAGTGTGCTCAACATTCCCTCTGGTTGGGTGTCTTATTAAATCAATTAAACACTGCGCTTGTGTTTTCTGGCTGTGATTGGGCATTGATATCTTGCCTATAGCAGAATAAGAAAAAAAATGCTTAACAGCTTGCAACATAAAATGTATACATCATAAATGATGGATGTGTAAATGCATCTATATCCCTTCAAAGAGGTATGACTGTATACATCTTTACAACACGCTGATTCAATTGTATACATATAAGCAGATTATTCATTAGACACTTAAATTGGTGCTTTAGATTGAA
This sequence comes from Meleagris gallopavo, assembly GCF_905368555.1. Taxonomy (NCBI): domain Eukaryota; kingdom Metazoa; phylum Chordata; class Aves; order Galliformes; family Phasianidae; genus Meleagris; species Meleagris gallopavo. Next base: position 74,842,049 of record NC_139435.1, read on the forward strand.
AACTGTTTGGTGCGCTTAGTTTGAAAATTTTGTCCATGTAATCTATGCCCAGAGTCACTTGGATAACATTCAGGAGGCAGTAATGCCTCCTATTTAAGTCCATGGAAACTACGGCAGATACAAAGTGCACAATAATGCTACTTGATAGAACAAATTCTTGCCTACAAAACATTATTTTTCAACATAGTCACCGCCATTAACTATGCATTTTCACCAGTGATAAGCAAGATCCTGCGTGCCGTGCTGGCAAAAGCATGCACCAGTGGAGTTGATCATGGTAGCTGTCACCATTGCTGAAAGGCACCACTCCTGATGCTTGATGAGCATTTATGGAGATCAAGCGACGAGCACCGAGCATCAATGAATGTCACTGGGTACAATTTTTCCACATGGGGAGTTCAGTGACATACCTTTACTTCATCCACACTTCCATGCCAGACGCCATTTACTTAGGTCTTTTTGCTTAGCTGACCAATGAATTAAACGCTAGTTATAAATGTAGGGGAAAAAAAAGAAAGAAAAAAAAAACACAAATTTTGCTGCCATGAGATTTGATACTTCCACTACAAATAACAAGATCTACACATCACAGAATTCTAACAATGCCATTCATGAAGGATCTGGGGCATGGTTTGGGTGTCTATTTCCTTTGGCTGCATTGTGTAAAGAGGAATTGTCTCGAGCCGCTTATAAAACAGATTAACATCGTTAATGTATGTAAGTAACAAAACCTTCCTTCTAAAATATGTATTTCTTACTAAAACATTAAAAGAGCAACAAACACAAAACTTGTGGGATATATGAGCTTGATTCTTTTGAAATAATGCATCAGTGTCTGTTTAGCATCAATGACTGCAATTCTGAGTAGGTTCTCAAGGCACAAGTAAAGATTTTTGATAAAATTTTACTCTTCCTGTACTTCATCCTTGAGAATTGTTGTTCACAAGCGTACATGCTGCCAAAAAGCAATGCCATGAATAAGTCATGATAACGAAAGTGAGAGATATTATTCTTCTCTAAGAGAGGTCTTACAAAGATTTGGTAAAGACACATGATCAATTCTTGAGTTGAATATCTGATACCAATTCTTTGCATTCCATTTGAAAATTCACAGGTAAGATATTTATGTTGACTGAAAATGAAGTCACATGTATACTATATACATATATATCAGTCTTGAAGCTTATTTTCAAATTCCTTTGTCAAAACAGAAAGCCAGACTGAATACACGTCCCTGTTTAGAGGGCTTTGTTTAGACAATTATCAGAATGCATATCAGAATGCACAGTTGCCATAAATTTATTTATCGTTGCATTGCACCATCCCCATGTCCTGATTTCAGGCCATACTAATCACACACTGATGTGACAGTTCCTGAGCAATGGGTGCATGCCTGGGGTCAGGCCAGGGTTAGAGTCACCTCCGTGATGGTGTGTTAATGCACTTAATGCATTTTCCTTTCTCGCACTGTGTAAGTATGCAGTGTACATCCTGCAGCTCTTCACAGTCTGTTGTGTGAAGGGCATGGGTATCAAAATGGAAGTAAATGTGTTGATAGAGTACATGTACAATGTGTTACACATTCACTACGAGGGAGGTTTACACCACATCATTAACACTCCATAAATTTTGTGAGAGAATCTCTCTCCTTTTCTTTCTGGATGCTACAGTGTATAATTGCAGTGTAGTCTGTTGCATTCACTTGCTTCAGAATTCAGTCACAACAAACAGCCTCAGCACTCCTCACACAGTTTGTGATGAGAAATTCTCCATCTAGCTATGAATGCAGTCTACTTTACATGCCTTACACATCCAACTCTACGTCAAAAGGGTAACTGAACCTCTGCAGTAAGCTAGGCTCCTTTCAACAACAACAGAAACTGATAAGTAGACACAATTCTAGCAAAAAGATAAGGTGAAACCTATCATCTGGTTTAGGTCTCTATATATAATCTCACACTTCTAAAAATGAATAAATTGCTAAAATATTAATCCAGGCAGGGAACAGAGATCAGGTGGGCAAAACAGCTTTTCACTCTTTATAGAATCGCACACTCACTGTTCTGGCACTAGCAATCTTCTAATATTTAGAACCTTGATTTGTTATACGTGACTTTATTTTCTATCAACATAGATACCTCAGAATTTTCAAGTGGAATGTATAGGATTGCAATCAAAAAGTTGATCATGTTTCTTTGCTGGACTTTTATAAGACCTCTCTTAAGAGAGAGAAATATCCCTCACTTCACAATCACACCCTATTCTTGTCACTGCTTTTTGACAGTATGCACATTCATGAACAACTGTTTTCAAGGATGAAGTACAGGAAGAGTAAAATTGCATCACCAATATCTGATGAACACTCTGAGAATTCCCTAGGAACTGCAACCACTACCATCAAACCAGACCGATACATTAGTTTCACAAAAGAAAGGTCATATACCCCACTAGTTTTATGAGTTTGTTGCCCTTTTTTCATTTGTTTTAATTGAAAATATTGAACATTAAAATAATTTTGTTACATATAGACATTAATTACATTTTTAATGAGGGCTGCTCTGAAAGTAATCCCTCCTATTTTATTATATTGGACCATGATGTTAGAGGAGGATGTTGCTAATATGGCAGCCAAGGGTGAACCTTCCCACCAACATTCCATTGCCATACAACACAAAGAGCTGGCCTGGTAAAATAGTGTCCAACATGGAATTGTGGGTAAAGGTGTGTCACTGAATTCCTCCATGTAGAAAAAATTGCATCTATTGACATTTCTCAATGCTTGCTGAACAATTATGTAGACCTAACAATGGAAGTGAGCATAAGTTAGGCATTTCAGCAGTGGTGACACTGACAGTGGATCAGTTCCACTGGTGCAGATTTTTATCAGGATGGTATGGAGACTTCTGTTCATTGCTGGTGAAAATGCATAGCTAATGCTGACTGTGGAAAAAATAGCGTCTTGTACCTGAGAATTTGCTCTATCAAACTTATTTTTTGCTCTTCGTATCTAATTTCACTTCCATGGACATAAGTAGAAGGCATTACTTTTGGAGCGACCTTTGTATATGCGAGTCAAGATTAATTCCCTCTATACAATGTGACCCAGGCAAGCCAAAAGGTTGGACATCCATGGAAAAAGAAAACATTGAAATTGGGATAATGAAGGGTGATCCAGCCACTGTGCTGCAATTTTGTTTCTCTGTGATTTGGTATGTAACTGAAATTATTTTTGTACAATAACAGCTTTTCATACTACTTCAACTCTACTTTTTCATACTTTGTTGTTTCCCCCTTTACATCTTTGCTATTTCACCCTTTAATATAGACTTTTCAGGGCAGGAACAGTAAAAGATCCCTTGCAGGTTTTTTTGCATATGTAAGATTTGCTGTGCCTTACTAAATAAAAACAAAGTTCTTGACCATATTCCACCCACATAAACAGAACATATTCAGAATTTTCTTACACTGGAATGCATTATTTTGTTCTGGAGTCGCTGCACCACGCACATTTTGATGAAGCTTGGCTACTGTTTCTTTTTCAAACCCTCCAAAAAGAACAAGCTAGAGCAGCCCTTATTACTTCCACTGACATTAACAGAAGGTAATAGAAAAGAGACACTAAAGAATTGAAACTTTGCCAGAACCAAGGCTCTGACAAGAGTAAAGATATCATTATATGCCACCAAGCATTATTCACTTCCAATGGCTAGGTAGCAAGCACCCATTTATTTCAATGTAACTTTCTTTTTACAGCAAATACCTTGGCTATTCAATGCAGAATGCTTTGCATACCTCAGTAACAGAGCCGGTCAAAACTAGAATAGAGACAAAGCTCCAGGAGACAAGAGATTTATTTCTTTTCTTATGTCACTATGGCTGAGGAATTAATCTCTGGAGAGGAGAGAGCAAAACAGGCAGTAATAGCATTTCTCTCCCGTAGCTAAATCTGTCAGAGATTGAAAATCAAAGAACTCAGAAGGTGACTGATTTTTTTTTATTATTTTATTTTTTTGTTGTTGTTGTTGTTCAAATATTTGTATGTCAGATTCTCACAACAGTGTAAATCAGCATTATACTGCTGGAGGGAGCAGAACAACACAAGGGGACTAAAATAGCAACTGATGCATTCTTAGTGCATCCCAATAATGAAAAGCCTTCAAAAACAAGACAGAGGACAGGCAGTCACTTTTCCTACTGATTCCAGACATACTGTGTACACCATGGTAGCACACACGGATAGTGAGAACTATTCCTAGGGAACCCAAAGCCTCACACAAGCTGCTGCACCCAAGCAAAGGATCCTGGGTCCTAGCAGATGTGGGAAGACAGCCCTATTTATAAGTAAGTACCTGCTCTATTTGTAGCCCAAATGGCTGAAGTGAGACCTATCCTGTCATCCTTTCCATGAATGGGACTCAGCTCTGCAAAGCTCTGCAAGCAGTGCTAAATCTGCTCAGGTACTGAGTAGGACAGCAAGAGGCTGAGAAGGAGTTTCACAGGTACAGGACGTAACAGGCGTGGATGATGTTGCTTATAACCTACAGGTCATTGTTTTCCACATAGGCCTTGGTTTTTACACTAAATAATGCGAAAAATATTAGTTAATGATTTATCCCAGAAAATAAACTATTTAAAATTCCTTCCTTTCTGCACAGCTTGTCACGTATTCTTTACAGCTGATCAGATTGGAGATAAAACACATCCAGTCTAACTAAGACCACTCAATCCCATTTTCTGCAGGCTCTGTGCACCCAACCAATTGCAGCAGCACTTCTGAGCCTTTTAACCTTTATCTGCTGTTTCCCCTGAGTAAGTTCCCAAATATAATGCAACATTTCTTAATACTGAGGTCCTCCTCTTTTATGCTGTGCAAGCATCAAGCAATCCACGAATCTGAGTAGTGCCACTAAAACATGTATTTGCACCTATATCCCATCCTAATATCCACCGAGAACACTGCATATATTGTATATATGTATAATATGTATATATTTTGCCCATAAATTCCAGTGAAGTCTGATAGCTATTATTAGCAGTTATTAACTCAAGGACATATTCTAAGATGTTAAGTCATTAAAAGTGACCCCAGCTTAGAGATGCTACTTTGGCCTTTCTCGGGTCACTTCCTTAAAACCACAGGCTCTTTCTGTGTGATGCTCCCCACACTGAACAGCCACTCAACCATTCATCAGGTAATGGAGAGCATTTCCCTTATATGTACACTCACATTTTGTGCTCATCATGCAAAGTGCTTTGCACCAAAATGCTGCCAGTTGGCAGCTGTGCCTGTGCAAAGATTCCCCTACAACCTGACAAGCACCGAGTGCAGGAACACATTAGATTTCTTCTATTGTAGCCTACTTTCCCACTGCTGACCAACCAAGTCAGGGATGGTGCAGAAGAGAAAGAGCAAAGAAAATCCTCCAAAGCCCCGGAAAGGTGGACAGGGCTCACGGCCAGCAAAGCCCCCGATGGGGCAGGGACGGCTGGCGGAGATGGCAAGTGGGTGACAGAGCCCACGTACTAGAGCTTCCAACCTCCGCTGCGTGCAAAGACGCTTCTCTGCTGCCCTGGCATAAAGGAGATCTTCTGCCCGAGCAGCACCTCGCGCTGCAGCGTCCCGCCGCATAACCGAGGCCGCAGCAGCTCCACCACCGGCTTCACCACTAGGCGGGAACCGTTTCAAGCAAAGCTTCCTTCGCGCTCCGCCCACGGCTCCGCGCTCCGGCTCCACGGCGGCGGGGCCCGCCCCGGGGCGGGAGCAGCAGCGGCGCGGTCCGTCCCGTCCCGCCGCGGCGGCGGAGGGTCGCGCAGTGAGGTGCCGATGGTGCTCATGACGGAGCAGCGCTGCGATGCGGAGGAGTGGAAGGCTGGGCGGCCGGCCGGCCGGCGGGAACACAGGAGCGCCCTGCATCTGTGAGTAGGGCCAGGGGCGCGGACCCAAGGGACGGCCCGGCGGGCTTGGGGGTCCGTGCGCTACGGCTGTGGTGCGAAGTTGAAGGGAAAGTGGTGAAGAGCGTCACGCCGAAGCGCGGCCGCTATCCGTGGCGGTTTCCGGCAGATCGCGGAGTTGTGCTCCGCTCCTCCGGAAGCCTTCAACTCGGCCAAAAAGTGCTCATGGTGAGCGGGGCTGGGCTTGAACCCAGCAAAAATGCTCCGGGGGGAGGGAGAACGGGCTGGCTGTCAAAGGGCACCGAGCAGCGCGAGGCGTGGAGTCCAGGGGCTGCAGCTTCTTCGTAAAAGAGGAAGTTTTTCAAGAGGGAGAGAATGAAGGAAGAAATTACTTGCTCCTAAGGTTCTTCTCCTCTAAGTATTTTCTTCAAACAGATGTAATCTCCAGGGAAAAAAAAAAAAAAAGAAAGAAAGAAAGAAAAAGGAGAACAAGTTACAAGCAGCAAGTTCCCTTTCTAGAGGGAAAGTCTGCAAAGTTCTGTGTTTTTTTGTCGGCAGCTGTATCCCCACTCTTCGAGTAGGTGCATTCCCAAAGTTTGTATCGCAGTTGCAAGAAATAACTTGCCTGTCAGAGAGCAACAATAATCAAAGCTTATTCTAAGTGTCCGAAGTCCTGTGTGGCACAGTCACATCAGTGACTTCACATAATAAGGGAGATAGAGCTCCATGACCTCTAGAACCTTTCGACTTCAAGTCTTGTGTCCTTATCCCCACACAGAAATATGGCAACCTCTTGAAGTTACTCAGGTATTCAAAATTTGTGTCTGATTCTGCACTTGGGGCCAGGAACACCAGGCAGCATAGAAAAAAATGTAATGTCAAAATTGCTACATGATGCTCTGTTTTGTCCCATCTTTGAGAGGTGAATCTAGTGTAGTTTTAGAGGTAAGTCTTAACCAGCGTGATAAATGTTGAAAATTCCTTTTTAGCATCTCTGGTATGAGGAAAGGTCAAGTAACCTGGATATGGTTCTGGGGAAAAGAAGACTGAGAAGGGATCTGATTGATGTTTATAAATATCTAAAGGGAGGCAGGAGGCAATTGGATGAAGCCAGGCTCTTCTCTGTGGTCCATAGCAACAGGATGAGGAACAATGGCCTAAAACTTGAACATAGGGTTTTCCATACTAACATGGAGAAGAGCTTTTTTTACAGTAGGGGTGACAGAGCATTGGAACAGGCTGCCCAGAGAGGTTGGGGAGTCTCCTTCTATGGAGATGCTTAAGAGCTCTCTGAACACCCACCTGTGCAACCTATTATAGGGAACCTGCTTTAGCAGAGGGGTAGGATTCAGTGATCTCTTGAGGTCCCTTCCAAGCCCTGCAATTCTATGATTCCTAGCCATCAGTTTTTGTACCTACACCTAGAACATAGGTATCATTTGGGGCGGCGTCTTGGTTTTTTGTTCTGCAGGCTACAAAGTGTTCAGTAATGCTGGGCAACAGGAGAATGAAAGTATTGAAGTAGCAGAAAATGTTGAAATGTTAAATTAGAATATTGTATTAGTATGTAATGGCTGGAAACAAAGTTGGAATGTGTTTACCAATCCTATTTTAACTGATAAGTGAATTCCCAAAGAAGTGCTGTGTTAGGCCCTGAGCTAATGTCAAAGGCAAAGTAACATTGGTTTGACTGAAGTGCAACTATAAGGAGACTGTTCAGCTGAAGAACAAAGACTGCATCTTGGTTTTGACTCTCTCAAAGCTGAGCTAGCAGAAGGTTAAATTGCTGAAGATTTTGTTTCTTAAAAAAAAAAACAACAAAAACATAAATAAGCACATGCATGTTGGGATGGAGGGAGTGTTCTTTCACTTCATGTACAGCCAGGGAACAGTGTGCTATCAGCAGGGCTTGTGCTGGCTTCTCCTTGAAAAAAATTCCACTGGAGTTGCAGAGGACCACGGAATCTTAACATTTTCCAAAGTTCAAGGGGAGGAGATTTATGTGTATGGTTATCTGTACTTCCTGAGGGTATGCTTGAAATATTGTTCTCTTTAAAGGTGGACCTTATAGCTCAAAATGCTTCTGCAGCCACAGTAGTTTCCCAGGTGTTCCTGATGGATTGAAGCTGTGGAAGTTTTTATTTTAGTTCACTGATATAAAGATTCAATCTGAGATTACATTCATCTGTTCCGTGATTAAGGAAACTTTGCACAGGAAAATTTGAACATGTTCCAACTGATTTAGGAAATGGGATTCTCTGTCATATTCAGTAATAGGCACCTAATCTCTACAAAGCTTGCATGACACTTGCAGAACAAAATACCCCAGTGGTTCTACTGGACAGAAGGATGTGTGCTGTTATTATGCACATACAAAGTAGTGTTGTGCCAGAACTTCGTTATTAAGTGGAGATCTTTGCAAGTGAACTGTAAGTTACTGGGCAGAAAACACTTCCAAGTTGTCACCAGTGACTGTTGTATCCTAACATGAATAGCTGATGTGTGGCCCAGCACCAGAAAGGAATTAACTGTTGCACTGTATAGAGTAGAGGTTTATTTCTCTGACTTGCAGGTGGTGTGTGTTCTTGGGACACTTGTGATGTTGCTCTGAGAAGCTGGAAGCCTCACTGCAGAGATTGCTGTTGAAAAAGAAGTTGTATCATTGGAAACAGTGCCATGCATTAAGGAGAAATGGCAGAGACGTACTAACATGCAGTGCATATTCAGTGTCAGCATCTTTCTCTTTTCATATCCAGTGTCAGCATTTTTCCCTTTTCACATGTATTTCACTATGTTGTGCCAAGACAGAAGTTTTTGGTTTCCACAAGTAGTATTTATCCTGAGACCATTAAATCTGACTGCACTTAGGGAAATGTACTGAATTACTGAATGGTAAGGTGTTGCTAACGTTAAATGGAGCAATGTTGCAGGCACAAGGTGGCATCCAGCTACTGAGTATAACTGAAACAAATAAGGAGCTGAGACGTACGACACCGCAAGATTTGGAAACTTTTCCTTTTTTTTCTTTGAACAGAATAGGGCCCTGGGGAACATGTACTACTTAAAGCAGCGGAAAATGCTCACACTCATATTATGTACTTCTGGGAAAAGAGAGAATGTGATTTTTATGGTGCTTTTCTCTGTGTTATGCTGCAATAACAGATGTTATCTCAAAAGTGCTTACCAATTGATAAATGAAGAGATTTTTAATTGGTTGACTTGTACATAAACACCACTCATTAACATTTGTCTTTAACTACATTACTTGAAGTATAAAAAGGACAGAGGTAAGTGATGATTATTTATTACTCAATAGAAGTTGTAAGCTCTGATCCAGATCCTTTCCAGCAGTTAAACTCCTACTGTGTGTTTATCTTCGGTCTTTTTATTATTATTATTAGTTGTTTGTTTTTCAAGGATTGCAGGGCAGCGTAGGAGTGTGCCTACCAATATGTTCTATACTAAAAAGCACAATGCATCTTATTTTTTTAATTCCCTGTTAGTTCTTCCTTATTCTTTATAGTGTCATTTGCATTGTGTGACCTGAAAAATAAGATTACGTTTGTAAAGTGAATCATTTCCATTTCAGGTGTGACATAATAGACTTTTCTGATCTGGACAATTTTTATTTGTTCTTAAATTTTTTTTATTGGTCCTTTTTTTTTTTTTTCCTATTCTTATTTTGTTCATGTATATACATGCTTAAGTTACAAGGCAGCTTTCCTTTAAAAACAAACAAACAAACAAACAACAAACTTGTGTCATGTTTAAGTGCATATGTATCTCATGAATCTGTACTAGTCTTTTCTTTGTACCAAAGTGCATCACTGATCAGCCTGAAACACTCCCAGATGTACTGCATTTACTCTTTATTTGTGGTCTAAGAGAACTGCTTCTTGGCCACTTCATACTCTTTGCAGATGAGCGTTAGGCACTGGGATTGATTGCTGGTGTTTGACAGGTGATACCATGTTTTCTGATACCACTGCTGGGACCAATGGTCTCCATGTTCTGTACATGGTTGTTGCCACATCCGTGTACTACATTGGTTCACTGGGAAGCTTATACCCATCTCAACTATCATCTCAACTAGACTGGGATAAAAGAAGTAAACTTGCGGTGTTAGAGCTAGTCTGTGTTTTCACTGCGTCTTGAAGCAGATGACAAAACCTTCAGCCCTCAAATAAAATTTCTACCTGGCACAGATGTTCTTCAGCCTCTATCCTTGCAAAATAACAGGCTACAGTAAGGACAGTTAGTAAGCTTCCAGAAAAACTAGCAGGTGGGCAGCAGGGAAACTCAGCAGGACAGAGGATGTACAGATAGAATGAAGCGTTCCTCCTCTCTGGTAGAAAACGTCTGGATATTTCACTGTGAAACAGTAGCTCCTGATACTCCCAAGAGTCAATCCTTCCTAGGTACATTTATTGTAGACATCCATTCCTACTATGGGCACTTCAGTGATTGAGCCGTCTGGCAATATTGGCATAGAAGAAACGCTAGGTTTGAGACTACTGGTGCTAATGCTGGCAAACAAATTGGTACAGTTATAGCTTGGTAAATCTGCATAGTCTTTTCTTGGGAAAGTGAGCTGCTTTGGCACTCTTTCTCCTTCTTAAAGTGTGACTTTTAACTCAATTTGAAAGGAAATCTTGCAAGTCATTAATGTGTGCCTCATTAGACTTGGTTAGTGGCCTAGCTTCTGCTTCCCTCCTCCTTGCTAATTTACTAATAATTCTTTTGCCTTACTTCTCGTTATTTTTTTTTTAGTTTAGTCTACCTATTAAACAGACCACCTGTAGTCTTGAAGATAACTTTGCAATTTCAACTTATTCTGCACTAGTTGAAGTTTTGTTTGGCTTTCCTCTGGACAAGAAGCAATGTTGTAGTACAAAAGTCTAATGTGTAATGAAATTGTATATTTGCCCATTAGATCTTTGGAAATCTTAGAGTCCATGTAAATTTGCTAAGGCCAGCGTAGGAAGGACTGATTACTGCCCTCCAGAATGGCATGTAGACCATGGAAAAGCTCAGTAAAATGAAGATTTACAGAGCATTCAGAATCAGTGTCCTGTGATGCAGAAAATAGAAAGACAGCTTAGCACAACAGAGATCTGGTCACCATTAGTTACATCTGATTCTAATAATATATTTTTCAAGACTGTGAAAGAAAAATGATTCTTTATATGCTTTATATGTTACAATCAAAGTTGCTGCTGTGATTAATGCTGGTTAGAACCATTGAGTGTAACAGTATTTCATACTATGAAACAATAACTTTTGTATTAGGTAAATTTATATTGTCCTTTTCTGTGAATACATAAGCAGGTCTGTAAATACATGAATTATAGATTGCAGAGATAATTATGGGAAAATATGCATTGTTAGACTCTTGGAGAGCAGGGAGCCTCCAGTAGTTACTTCACTTCAATCAGTTTCCATCCTTAATGAAGTATGATGAAACAGGGTACATGGACACAATTAGATAATTATTTTCATCTCAGTTGGACATTAGTCTTTGTTGTGTACTTTTCTTGTTGGAAAACCTACAAAACCAAATGTTGTAGTTCGGCACTCCTTTAAGTAACTCCCTTAAGTTTTTTGTGCACAACTAATTGCCTTTTGTGCAGAGAAACCTCGTTAATGCTTGTAGATCACCTGCTGTCAACACCAGCAATCAAAGAAAATGCTACATGATAAAACCTCATCATACTTCTATTCATGAATATCCTGATTGAAAAATCGAAGAATCAATTTTTTTTTTTTTTTGGCTATGCATTTATTAAAACAATTTGTGTGCAGCTTATAGAGTTATTATGTAAAAAGATTGAAGAACCAGAAGTGATCAAGTGATTCCTGGCAGCCCTAGTTCCTAACTGTGAGGATAGGGAAAGGAAATAAGTTGTATGTAGTTTTGCTTCCAAACTTCTGTAATCCGTCACACTTTTGCCTTCTTAATAGCAGTCACTAATATAGTTGCTTGTGCCTGCGGTTTTGTTTGCTTGATTATTTGTTTATTTAAATCGTGATGCAGTCCAGTATAACTACAGACATTTTCTTTTTTCAAAAACAGTTAATGCTGGCAGGCAAGTCTCATATCGTGTGGAGGCATGTTTGTGTTTTTTTTCCAAGGCAAAGATGTAGCTTCAGAGAGTGAGGGCAAACGTTTGTACTTCTGCTCTCGTGATCATGCCTCATTTATAAGGATGCTTGTGCTGTTCCAGAGAGAAATTTATGCTGTTTCTGCCTGATATAACTGGTAGATACTTGTTACACAGATACATAAGTGCCTTTGTTCTGTTTTCTACATCCTGAACAAATCATAGGTAAAAAAATTCTACCTTCTGATCCCTTCTTCCTATGAGCTCTGGAAGCTAAGGATAACTATGTGGCCTAATCTAAGGCTGCATACTTTTTCTTCAATAGAAACTATGATTTTGGGATTCTCTCTTGTGCTGGGTAGGGCAGAACTAGTAATCAGAAAAAACTTTCCACCTTAAAGCTGCCAGCCAAGTGGGGAATGAAAAGAATGCATGTTCCAGTCCAAATATGAAGGAACATTTTTCCCTAAGGCATGAGTGACCAACCTTTCTGCTTGCCTGGGCAGCACTGAGTGAAGAGGAATTGCCTTGGGCTGCATATAAAATATATAATATAAATTAAAGTATACAAGTTACTAAACGTTTTTCTAATATTTTTAATAAAGCATAAAAAACAGCAACAAAAAGATAAAATCAGTGTGTGGCCATATTTTTGCGAAACTAATGCATCTCTGTCCGGTTTGGTAGAAGAGGTTGTGCTTCTTAGTAAGTTCTCAAGTGTTCATCAGAGTTTTTTGATAAAATTTTACTCTTCCTGTGCTTCATCCTTGAAAACAGTTGTTCACAAATGTACATATGTCCAAAAAGCGATGACATGAATAAAATGTAATTGTGGCACAAGGAATACTTTTTTCTCATAAGATAGGTCATATGAAAGTCCAGTGAAGAGTCATGATGAAACTTTTCCTTCAGTTGGATGTCTGATTGCAACTCTACGTTCCATTTGAAGCGTTGCTGAAAATATATTTATGTCGACTGAAAATGGAGACACAAATATACCAAAAAACTGATGAATTTTTTTGACAATCTTCAAAGCTATTCTCAAATTCCTTTATCAAATTGGAAAGCAGGGCTGCATATTTCTCAGTAAACACGCATGTCTGTGTGTAGCCAGCACATCAAAATGCATAACATTTTTTGCTGTACTGTAAGCTTGCCGTAATTTTACTTCAAACACTGTTATGATTTGAAGTGTGCTATAGCTAAGTTGAATTTCATTTTGAAGATGCATGTTTGATTCACATAAAGGAGTAGCCAAATCCACCAAAAATGCTGAATCTGTGAGCCATTTTTAATCTTCAAGTGCTGGGACATACTTAAGAAGCTCCTGGAACTGGTGATGACTCAAACCTGGTTTTGTTTAATTTGGACACATTATATCTGCAGTGCTGGTCCATACCGTTGCACATGCCTGCCTGAAGGGTTTCTGCATTTTTCTTTTTTTTTTCTTTTTTTTTTTTCTCATAAATATGCCTATCAAGAAGATCTGTGTCATCTGTTGGTCTTGACCATCTCTGTATTCAGATGAATAGTTGTTGGGAACCCTGCTGTGACTTCTTTGAAAATTGCATGTCAGAAATCTTGTGGAATTGAGTAAGTACATGTGCAAGAGTGCTTTTTCTTTTTGAAGTGCGTACCTGAAATGGAAACTCTTGACAAGACAAGAAAGCTAAATGGCTTATGTTCCTGTTCTAATGTTAACCTAATAAAATATCTTGTTATAGTGTTTCATGTTTCAGAGCGCAGGGAATTCTTCTGTGTTCTTTTTTTTTTTTTTCCCCCGTGGAACTTGATAGCAGTCTGGTTTTGATTAGACAGAGAATACTGCCAGTTAATAATAGATGGTATTTGGAGCAGATAATTTACATACTTGCTGATGACGTCTGTGGTGTCACAGTGATCTTTCTGATGTCCAAGTGTGAAAGTTGATCTGGTTATTATGTGAAATGTCTGTTCAGCTGAGAAAAAAACTGCCTCTTCCTGCTCTTAACAAAGTTGGAGGGGTTTCTTTTCAATATTAACTCAAAAATTTCATTCATCCTTTTAATAAACGCACAGATACAGACATCTGAAGTACTCACATGTAGTTGTGTTCCTAGAGATAGCTGTGAAATACACACATTAAATAAATCTGAAATGAACCTTGACATATAAAACACTATAAAAATGTCTTTAACTACTAGTAATTGGTTTTAATTGATATCAGGTTCCCACTTATGCCTACAGATGTATTATATCAAAGATATGCCTAGAGTAACATGTGATATATATTATTGTGCACCCATCAATGTCTGTATGATATTCAGTTAGCATACCACTATATAATATTGTCTCTGTTATTCTATATTTGACTATGGTTTATTAAGAGTAAAATCAGTCTGCTTCTTGAACAACTTGAAATAGTTGGAACTCAGTTGGGTTTACACCAGGCAGGTCCAACAAATGGCCTGCAGGCTGCACCTGGCCCAGCTGAACCTGTGCTTTGGCCACCCCCCTACCCCACACCATCATGGCAAAGTCCTTCCCCTCTGAGCAGCTCAGCCCAGCCCTGTGCATGCACCCATGGCACACCAACAAGTACACATTAGTGTGCAATTTGCACTGTCTGTCCTGAAACTGGGACACAGGAAGGGTGCAGTGCTTAATAAAGTTACGACAAGTCAGTTGCATGCATTCTGATACGTTGCCTAAACACAGTCCTGTGAATAGGCAAAAATATGCATCCTTGCTTTATTTTGTGATAAAGGAACTTGAGAACTGGTTTAAGTTACACAAAAAAAAGATGATCTTTTTTGACAATTTGCAACTCTATTTTCAGCCAACATAAATAAATTACCTGCTGATACGGAATGTACTGAGTTGCAATCAGTTATTCAGCTCAAAGAAAAATTGATCATGTGTCTCTGTGGTTATGGTTTCCATGGTAATAAATTGGTAGTAAATTGGAGGCATTTCTTTCAGAACTATCTACGTGTATGCGACCCAAGACAATTTCTGTTGACTCAACACAGCCCAGACAAGCCAAAAAGTTGGTTTTGTCCATTTTCTTTTCTGCTTTAAGTATAGGGTACATGCTAAGTATGTCAAAATATACAAATATTGAATGTATTCTGCTGGGATACATTATGTCTGTTCTTAACATAGCAGCTCTTAATGAGTTCATTGTTGCTTTGTGATTCATTTTCTGTCTGTTTTGATAGTTCAGGAGCCTCAAAGACAATCAATGCTTGTCTTTCCACAGTAGAAGTACTTGGTCTTAGAAATAGGTAAGAAATAGGCAAGAAGAAGAATTTAGAGTTAGGGTAGTGTAGTTCGGTTGTGGTTGGACTTGATGATCTTTAAGGTCTTTTCCAAGCTGAGTGATTCTATGATCCTGTAACAGTATTCAGTGGCATATTTCTTTAGGAGACGTACTTTCCCCCATCAGCAGTGCTTGTGCCACACAGCACTGTACTGTGGCTGTACAGATACTGGAGTCTTGGTGGGCATTTTGCCCTCAAGTGACCAAACTATGTAGAAACATACAGCTCTAAAATCCTTGAGCACTGTTGATGATTTATCCAGTGCTGCTTTAATTTGCTATGAAGAGGACAGAAGGATAGTTTACAAAGAAAAAGAAGTATTTTCTTCAGTCCTTGGGAGAAATAATTCAACTATATAAGGTATGAATGCAAACCGGTGAGATGAAACACTTCAGAGTCCGATTACATGACCAAAAAAGGTTTGTTCAGGCTGGCTTGGGGTAGAAAAGAGTTTTAATGGAATGACAGGACCTAGCTTCTGAAAGAAGATTAACAACTCAAGCAAGTTTAGGCTGAGTGAAAGGAATGCTGAGAATATTGCTCTAAAGGGGAATGATAAGTCAAGGGATATCTGTGCTGAGAAAGTAGCCTCTGACTGCAGCACACTTTGCAGTGTCCTTTCAAACATTTGCATGTTTCATCATACAGCCTTGCATTCATCTTTGCCTGAAGGCTGTCTCTGCTATATTTTGAGCCTCTCCCTTTTGTTTTTAGCTTTTGAAAGAATAAACAGTTCATCTGAATTTACTCACATCTGCAAGTATGCAAGTAAGAATAGCTTAAGTAGTACAATCTGTTCATGTTTTGGCCTTGTGCATAGGTTCGGTTTCTTTGACAAATCCCTTTGATGCTTGTAGCTGTCGAGTAAATGCATAACTATTTAAATGAGCTGAAAGATACAAGATGTCATTATATTTGTGATAAATGCGTCCATATAAGTTGTACCAAGCCCGCTTGTGGACAATAAAGAGGTTACTGTTTGAGAGAGTTGGACTTATTCAGCCTGGAGAAGACAGATTCCAGGAAAATCTCACGGCAGCATTCCAGTACTTCAGTAGGACAGGAGGTAACTTTTTACATGGTCCAATAGTGATAGGACAAGGAGGAATGTCTTTAAAATGAAAGGGGAGATTTAGGTGAGATGTTAAGAAGAAATTCTTTACTCGCAGGGTGGTGAGGCACTGGAACAGCTTGCCTGGAGAAATTGTGGATGCCCCATAGCTGAAGACATTCAAGGACAAGTTGGATGGGGCCGGGGCAATCTGACCTCGTGTTTTTTTTATTTTATTTTATTTTCACTGTGTTTGGCAAACAGCTGAAGTTGCAACTAGTACCCTTGATTATTCACACAGAACAAGTAGCCTGGATTTTCTTTGCATGTCTTCATGAAGCTTTGTAGGAAGGTGTGTGTGCTGTCAGAAGACAGCAAACCTTATCTGATTCTGAAGTTCTTATCTGAGCAGTGTTTGTGTCTGTAAGACTATCTATTAAAAGCTGGCCATTCTTCAAGGCTTGCTTTCCAAACTGTGGCCTGTTAGCACATCTCTTTTACATTACTCCTGTTCAGCGTTTCTCATTCAAACAAGTTTGGACGGGAACTGGGAAAAAAATATACGGTTTAGAATTCTTTTTTCTATGAAAAGATCCCACTGAATTAATAGGACACAACATATTTTCACAGGAAGTCTGGATTTTCCAGGTGCTGCAGAAGATTAGCTTCAAACAAGAAAACTGTTGAAAGTCCAGAAAGCTTTCTGCCGTACAAGCAGCTCAACAAAGGTGCCTGTCAGAAAGCATTTATGTCACAGAAACCAGAAAATCAGAAGAGATGATGTCCTCTGACTTTTGATATGCATTACTGATAATGCAACTCTGAATTCTTCATCACAGTGAAACTTTGTCTATTTGCTATGATTAATGTATTCCTTTCATTTTTCCTTTTATGTGATTCAATCTTAAAATACATCTTGTTATTTGTGTGTATTTTAAAAACAAACATTTTTACAAGAAGTTTACCTATACTGCTTATAACTATGGTTTATTTATTAATGGATTTTAGAGACTTTTTTTTTCTCTTAGCAATTATTTTATATCAGCTTAGTAATAGTATCAAGTCCACCATGTTCAGCGTGAAAACTGTTTATTTTCCAATCAACGAGGTGCTGTTTCAAAGTTTACATTCTTTGCTCTAATGCTTGCAAATATTCATTTAAATGCAACTGTTCTTAGCAGTAGTAGTAAGGATAATATTATTTCTGTGGTGCTCTTGATCTTTTGTTTGTTTATTTGTTTGTTTTGCATGGATTGCTGACTCGTGAACTTTTTAGAAAATATTTATGAATCCTGACTTAGACTTAAAAATGTAAGGAGCACTTTAATTTAGTTGTGACCTGACAAAAGATGTTTTTAGGTCATGCCATGATCTTTCCTTCTCTGGAAGGTCAACCAAGATAAGATTCCTTCTGACATTTCGAAGATAATTATCAGGAAATTAGCCACTATATAGAGCTACAAATACCAGAAAGACAAGGACAAATTCTTATGTAGTGTTTCATTATGTGAAAGGGCAATGTGAAGGGGGTGAAGGATAAGTATAGCAAGACTATGCTGGGAGGAGCATACTCTAGTACTGCATTCAGTAGGATGCGCTTATGAGGGCATCTCCTCTCTCCTGAGATGTTTTGGAGCCAGTTATTGCCTAGGCACATCCCTTCTGTTCTCAACTGAAGGGGACAATTCTAGATATTCAGTACCAGCCTGGATACTTTCCTGTGCAACCTGCTGTAGGGAGCATCCATTAGCAAAGGAAGCTTGTACTTGATGATCCCCTGAAGTCCCATCCAACTGCTCTTTGGAGATGCAGCCAGGGAGAGGAACAGGGAATAATTTATGGGTGGGGGGAAAGGAAGTATGAGTGGTAAGTAATAATGTGTTCAGGAGTAACGAAACATCTTACTATGCTTGTGAGCGTAAGTGAATACCAAACCTCAGGGCATATGTTCTTTTTCAAAACAAGCTTGTTGTAGTAAGTGTTTTTGTTGACTCGGGCTGCTTTGATCTGCCAGGAGTATTGCCTTGTCAGAATAAGCAGGCTGTCCAGGCCTCATACTCGCAGGATTTGCAGGCTTTGAGAATAAAGGCAGTCCTATATCTGTGGGGAGCACCTTAGTTTGACAATTCTATCCTCATAAAATGCAAAATTGCTTATTTGGGTTTTTCATTCAAAAGATTGAGCTGCAGCTAAATCAGACCATTTCATTCTAATGTATGAAGGCTGAAAGCAAAAGCCAGTGCCTTGTGGTCAGGCAGAGCTAGTCCAAGAACAAAACAACTCGGAAACAATTTATTTTTTCCTTATAAACTTTTTTAGTGCTGTGACCCTTTGAAAGTAAATACAAAGCGTGAACTGACTTAGCAAGTGTCAACTCAGTGCCCCTGTGCTGAAGGGTGTTAAGTGATGGGGAAGAATTAGAAAGGGGGATAATTGCTGCATGGAAGCATAAGACTTTTTGAGAACAAATCTCAGAATCGGCAAGGCAAAACTTCATGGCTTTAACCCTAATTTAGCTGTGAAGTAGGATACTACTAAATTCATCATATCTGCAGCAAAACACTGTGAGCTGTGTCTTCTGATCTTATTTACCAAAGCATAATCAAAGCTGAAAATATTATGCTCTTACTAAAAGCAAATGGAATTAGTCTGGGAATCTTTGTCAGCAAAAACTGTTACCTCAGTAGGAAAAACAAATTTCTTATTGATACAGCAGTGTCAGTTGATGGCAGTGGCTGTGTTGTCATCGTGGAATTGTAGATATTAAACATTGTAAAGAAAAATGTCTGTAAATGCTCTCATCTGTGTTCAGGCATTTAGATTACAGGCAGCATAATTTGTTTTTCTTCCATGCGGAAACTTTAGTCTTCCATAAAAGGGTGTGTTTATATGTGTGTATCTACTTGTCATGTCTCATTTTAAAGTATTACCATTCTTCAGACCCTGCTATTTGTAATGGCATTTTCCTCTAAGTTTTCTGAGATGAAAAAACTATGAGGGAAGGACTTTAACGTATCGCTTATTGCTGACTCTTCTTCTCAGTGTGTATTTCTGAAACAGTGCTATGTGTTATGAAAGGACAGTACACTGTGACAGTTCTGCTTTTGTAGGAAAAAAATAGCACTTTGACACATGGAGTGGGCCCTTCATTTGTTAGCTTTGTGCAGATCAAGTCTTGTGGAAGAGGTAAGTGAGGCAAAATACAATCCAGTGTCCTCACGCAACAGTGAACAACAAATACTCTGTTAAGAGTTAATTGTTATCATGCAGAATGTTTATCTCTCAACCTGCCAATCAAAGTAATTTTCGTTAGTCATCAGATCGAAGTACTAAAAGTGAAATGCATTTTTCCAAAATGAGACTTTACACTTGGAAAGGAAACCAGAGCTGCAAATGTCAGGAGCACTGTAATATCTGTGGCAAGATTTCAGTTTGCCTCTCCTCATTACTGAAATTCCAGCACTCTTAACTGTTGAGATGTATAATCATAAAATCATAGAATGGCTTAGGTTGGAAGGGACCTTAAAACCACCTATTGCCAATCCCCTTGCCATGAGCAGTGTTGTCATCCAACTAGATGTGCTGCCTGGTACATCCCTCCAACCTGGCTTTGAATGCTTCCAGGGATGGGGCGTCCACAACTTCTCTGGGCAGCCTTTTCCAGGGCCTGACCACTCTCTGAGTAAAACATTTCTTCCTATGATCTAAGCTAAATCTCCTCTCTTTTAGTTTAAAGCCATTGTCCCTTCTCCTGTCACTATCAGATCACGTAAAAAGTCTGTCCCCCTCCTGCTTGTAAGCTCCCTTCAAGTACTGGAATGCCACAATTAGGTCTCCCTGAAACCTTCTCTTCTCCAGGCTAAACAAGCACAGCTCCCTCATTTGTCATAAGAGAGATGCTCCAGTTCTATGATCTTCATGGTCCTTCTTTGTACACGCTCCAACAGCTCCATATCTTTCTTGTGCTGAGCCTCAGCCTGGATGCACTACTCCAGGTGGGGCCTTACAGTGGCAGAGTAGAGGGGAACAGTTACTTTTTCTTGCTCTGCCTGAGTGCTATATCATCCTTATAGCCAATTTTTTTAACTGGTCTGTTGTTCTCTTTCTGCCTGGGTCTCCAATCACGAAGAACAAGGAGAGCACTACCTGTGCTTCTGAATGCTTCACCATCTTTCTAATGAATATTAAGTCCTGACATAATAATGGCAAGTTAGTAGTTGCAGATTTTTCAGGACCTTAGTGTAAAGGATGTCATAATTTTGCTTTTCATTCTGTTCAATAATGACAATATGGCAAAGTGGCATTTGGCATTGGTATGAATCCTGCAATACACACTGCTTTTTTTTTTTTTTTCCCCCCTTGCAGTTCTGATGTAGAAAATGGAACGAGTGAAAGAAGAAAACCAGGAAAATCACCTGCTGTTTTGCTGCAGACTCCTGCCAGTGAAGTGGAACATTTTGATGATGGGAAGAAAGTTGATTTTGCTAGGTAACGATCAGGAATATTGTCAGGTTTCTGCTAATGAAAAAATCAGAATGGGAAGCTGAGCTGAGAAATGAGATTTATCAGATATCCCATTTGTGGGTTAGCTTGTACCCTAGGCAGGTAAGCAGGGAGCAGAGCCTACATCCTGAGGCTGCCATGGCAGCAGAAATCAGAAGAGTGGTAGTATGAACTCTTGGATTGGCTTAGCTTTCCTGTTCTAGGGAAGAATGCACTGCACTGTAACTAGTGCTGGTTACATCCTGTTCACAGCCAGGTTGATGCAGTCAAACTGAGCTGCAGTTTGAGTCCTGGGTTATTCTTTGAATACTTTCTATCTAGTGTGTTCATTATCCGCAGTAAAGCTATAACAAAAAAATGTTTTTGGGCTCTGCACTTTATATTGTATCAGATGACTGCAGTGTCTCTTAAAGAAACTGAAGTAATAATTAAAAAAAAAACAAAAAAAACTTCTGAATGGTGAATTTTGCATTCCTTTCACTTTCAATTGGGCAGCTAATGCAGAAGTCAGTGGTCAACCTGACAGTGTGGTTTTGTTCACAGGGCAGGTAGTTACAAAGCAGCACTTAATTTTTGAAGCATCTTTGAGATCTTTTTCTGTAAAACTTCTTTCTAGCTTAATCCCTCTCATACAGTTTGACTTTATGCTGTATGGAAGGATTGGCATAAGGCAAAGCTAGCTGTTCAGTTTGACTGGTACATTACACAGAAATATGAATATGCCTACAGATGTATATTGAAGGCTTCTTCTGTGAGGGACCTCCTGAGAAATGCAGCCAGTCCCCCTGCTGTATAATCTCTTTCCTAAATTTATTTATACCCCAAATTTAAGGTTCCTCTCACTCTTAGCCCTGAAATAAGCAGAATTTATTTTCCTTGTTATCCTCAGAGATTTTCCTTTCCTCTGTACTCTTTCTACTTGGCTTTTTTATGTTGTTGTTGCTTTTTTCTTTCTACATGCACTGCTAAGGGTGTACAGATACAACAGCTTCCTATAAAACAAGCATTTATAGTTCTTTCTCATTTATTGGAAACTTTGCTTCCAGGATTGCTGGTGTCTCATTGATTTCCATACACTATGGTGTTTGTAGCCATTCTCTGACTTGTACATCCTTGTTTTCTTTCTGCTGCACTTTCCAAATAATCTCCTTTCTTGTAGTATAAGTTCATAGCTTCAACTGCACTAGCTTGAACTCTCTGCTACTAAGTTTTGACTGATTTTTATTACATTACCAAGTGAATTGCTTAATGTTTCTTACGTTGCCTAGAAACAAACAAACATGGAGCTAGGCACAATGATAATCCATTAAACCTATAAAATGCTTTGAACTTTTTTTTTTCCTTACAACTAGTGGTCTAAAATATTTTTTCTAAGTTAAAAATAGGCCATTAGGGAGGACTGACATAGTTCAAAATTCAGACAGACTCCTATACATAGCTATGTAGTACTTCAAAAATCAGGTAGTAGCTATTGAAAGATTAATTCACAGAATTTTCGCAGAAAAAAAATGTCCTGTTGATAACTTAAAAGGCACATTAAATGAGATCTTACATGGCATGTTTTTTTTTTTCTTTTAAATTATTATTTTCAGGACAAAGAGCAGTACAGAAAGTCCACTCCTGACAGTGGAAAGCAAGAACGATTCCAAAATTGAAAGGAAAAAACATATCTCAAATCAGGTAGGGAGAAGATGGACTTTTTTTGGTGGTGACTGGTAAGAGCAAATACAGAACTGGAAGAGCACCCTTGTTTACTGGAATTCTATTTCCTGGTTGTATAAGGATGTAGATTCCTTTTTTCATAGATCAGAACAACAAGTTAATAGGCATACAGCAAAAATGACGATTTACTGTAAAACAAATGGGCAGAAGGAGAAGAAAATGGGAGTATAGGAAATGATATGAGTCACTTAATTGTAAGAATATCTAATAAGGCTTGTGTCTTTGGTGGTGGGCCTTTTTGTTTTTTAGCTGAAGGCAAATGCACACTTTCATAAGCTGTTTCTGGATGTTTCCATTGATGAGCCACTAAAACAAAGTGAGTATTAAGACCCTTGATATTGCTGGCTGTGGATCAAAATACTGTTAACATCTGCCGACTCTGGTGGCATACAAAAAGCACAATGCAAATTTTAAAAAAACTTTTAACTCCAGCTGCTTGGAGCTGCAAGGCCTTCATGTGCATGCAGGGGTGTCTCTGTTGCAGTCTTGTAAAATGTACATTTCTTATTCTTCATGTGTTTAGCATCTTTTGGTGTTGTAGATCACTTTGTACTTCTTACTAGAGTAACCTAGAGCAATGTTTTGAAAACTAGTCTAAAGCTTTGTAGGAAGCTAGGTGGTACTTTGTCAAAAAAGTGTCTTGGCTGTTGCATAATTACACATTTCAGCCTTTATTCTTCATACATTTTGAATTAAAGTAAAGCTTGTGAAATCTTCTGAGCTTCTCTGTACTTGCAAAACTTTTTCAGTACATCAGGGTTTAGAGTGACAGAATCGTTTGAGTTGGGAGAGACCTTTAAAGGTTACCTAGTTCAAATCCCCTGCATTGATCAGGGATGGTTTGACAATGTTTGTCAAAAGGTATATACCCAAACAGGTAGTGGCTAAAAAAAAAAAAGAGCAAAAAAAAAATGCCAGTGTGTGTTACGTGTACACTAAAAGTTACAGAATATCATTATATTTTAGGTTTTACCTGTGCTCTCCAGAAAGAAATTCTTTATCAAGGAAAGCTGTTCCTTTCTGAAAACTGGATTTGCTTCCATTCCAAGGTTTTTGGTAAAGACACTAAGGTTAGTAAAATCATTTGTACTAAATAGTAGTACAGTTCCTTAGAAATGTAGTCACCATTTGAAATTTGCTTTCAAAAGGCTAGAAAACTTCTAATACTCCAAGTGTTACTGAATAGAATGACTGTGCCCGAAAGTCTCTCTAGAACAGGAGTACTATTACTATTAAAGAACCAGTCTCTGCTTTACAGATCTCCTGTCTGAAAAAATATTTAAGAAAAGAACTTGACATGGAATTACAAAGGCTGCCAAACTCACACAGCGGTAATTGTACGAAAGTGGCTCTCTTGGGTTAACTTTGGAAAAGAGAAGGAGGAGGTAGGGTGAAATGTATAAGGGCTAGTTGGGGAAATGGTGGGAAGGATCAAGTACACTCATTAACAGCCAGTTGAATAAAAAAAAACCCTAAAACTGGCTTCAGTGTGAACTTGTAAAGGCCTGAGGGGATTCTTCTATCTGTTCCTTCTGTTCTACATGAACAGAGAAAGTCTTCTAGGTTTTCACTTGTGAGCCCCATGTGAAGAATAGAAATGGGACATGAACAGCTGGGATGATTCTAATTACTCTTTTCTCATTACAGATATGACCTGCATAATGTTTTATCCCCCTTTGATGAACATTATGCATATAGATAAAATTACACTGCACCCAAAAATATGCATGTTCTGGTTTTGTTGATTTGGAAGTTTTGGGGTCTTTGTCAAAATAAACTCTTCTCTGTATTTAATCTTTTATTGGGAAAAAGCATGGTTTGCAGTAAGGATTTGTTTGGCTTCTTTCTTTCACAAGTACTTCATTGAACTACCTGCTTTTTAGATAAGACCCCTTCTCAGTGAATTAGGTGCTAAAACCAGTTCAGGGAGTTCACAATATATTATTTCTGTTCTGTCAGCTGTTGTGATGGAACACAATATATCTTTGACAGGGACTTTAAGAAGGCAGAACGTGTTTCTTAAAAATGATTAAAATTATTAATGACACATTAGTGAGGCTGGCTCTATAACTTAATACATATTATTGCTTGGGCCAAGAAACTGGACCATTGTCTCCTAGTTGATGCATTATATTAATTAAATGTAAGTAATATGTTAATACATATGGTGTTGGTGTGCATGTCACTGAAAGCCAGACAAAGCAATCAAAATTAATGAAGGATTGGATGCCATCGTTTAAGTTCATAGCATCTATCTTGTCAGGTAGTTTCATTAAAATTGAAGTTGCTTGTGTCCTGTACAGCACAAATGAATGTGCCTGGGCCTGCTCCAAACCGTGGGGCAGCTTTCTAAAATTCAAGCTTAGCTACATACACAATAAATCTAATAAAAACCTACCAAGTTGAAAAGAAAGACGTGGAATAAAAGCTGCTAAATGATAATCATGTACTACTGGAAAATGATGTCAGTAAGATGTCAGCAGTATGAGCATATGTATATATTCATATAAATAATGCAAAGGGAAACAGAAGATAAAGTTTTCAGAATGTGTCTGTAGTGATATTCCAAGTGCAATCAGTCCTGGGTCCTTGTTTTAGAAAACACTGAGAGGGGACAAAAATGAAAACGAAAAGAGAGAGGCCTGGTCATGTACTTCCAGTTGTCTTCTCTGCCTCCACAACACACGCACTTGATTCAGTCACATACAGCAGCCATAGATTTTTAGACATATCATCAACGAAACAACAGGGGATATTGGGCATATAATGAAGAATCATGTAGTAGGGGAGGAGGAAATCAGGCTTGACAGGAAGAACCATTTTCATAGATGCCACATATATTGACAGAGTTGCCAAGATGCAAAACCTCTATTGCTTGAAACAGTTTAAACTTAGTCATAACCCATCTGCCGAGAGAAGTAGCAGGTCTACATGTTCTATTAAATTTATCAGGACAAGTTCTTCTACCTACAGATTTTTTTCTGTTAAAATCTTTGGTGGGTGAAATAGTAATTCAAGTAAGGAGATTTGAATCTGCAGTGTAAACACCCTGCGTGTTCAGAAATAAAAGAATCCTTCTGCAGGACTTAACAGGCTTTGAAAGACTTTGTTGTCTTTCCAGGTTGTTCTATTTTGGCTATATGTGTTGACCTCCAGTCTTTTCTGGAGCTAAGCATCATCCTAGTTGCTTTTCAAGATGCCTGTGTGTAAACTTGTTTCCTGAAATAATTATTGCTCCAGATAGAAATAAAATACTTGCAGTGATTTTCCCATTTTAATCTATTGCTTAGGTAAGAGTGCAGGAAGCAAGTACTTAATCCCACTTAAGTATTCTTTAGTCTTGATTACAGTAATGTTATCCATCAAAATTGCATGCAGCAGAATGCCATTAACATCTCTTACTTAAAGTTCTTTGAGGTGGACTGAACCAATTAGAAAACTTCTAAGCTGCATTTTTTTATCACTGCTATTTGCAGATTTTCTGCTGATAAATCTTTGGGAGTGGTAGGTTTCATTTATTTTGTTAGTGGTGGTGGTTGTTATGGTTGTTGTTGGTTTTTTTCATCAACGCAAATTGTATTCTGACTATGTGACAATTCTGTTTTGTTTTGTTCTGTCTTCCTGTCAAATAAGCATCATATGTGCTCCCTTCTTTCCACTCAAGAAACAGCCTTTTTAACAGAAGTGTTTGCAAAATCTTTTTGGATCAAGCAAACATTCAGTTCAGGAAAAGTATAATGGAGGATCTATTTAATTAGCCCGTTTTCAAAAGACTTGGCCTCTGAAGCCAAGCAAATAGAATTGGCATGTTTAGATAAAATAAATAATTGATAGAAAATAGAATTAGATAGAATAATCAGTGGAAAAAAATTGTGTCCAGACTTACAGATTCTCAGACTCAGGCATAGGCCTAAGAATAATATAAAGTTATAGTCATTGGCTGTTGTTATGGTTGTGCTTTTTTCTCTTTTCTTTTTTCCTTCTTTTTCTTTCTTTCTTTTTTTTTTCTTCTTTCACGTATTTTTTTAATAAAACTGAATGAATGAATGAATGAATGACTTTCTAGCCTGCAGATGACAGAGGAATGGCTAGCCATGCTTAAACAGTGACTGGTTATCTTGCATCCAGATGAAGCACATTTCTTGTTACTGTCAAAAAATATATATATTTTTTTCGTCTAATGGCTTGGTATTGCTTTGCACTTATTGCTCTGAACAAAAGTTAATGAAGGTTTATGAAATTGCACAGAGAAACTTTGTTCTCCTGCATTAATGTGTTTTTAATTCTGTGCTCTGATCGCTCAGCAATCGATCTCTGGACACTTTTAATCTTAGTTATGAATTTCTCAAGCTATTGAGGCAGGTGTTCTCACAGTAGCTGTAGCCTATACATGCGTATCTTGTATTATTTTATTTGCCTAACTTCCCAAGCCCAAAGCTTTTCAACTGCAAGTCAAACCAGCTATTCAGTCCTCTGTAATACAAGGTTTACAAAAGAACCCACGCAGAACATTTTAACTGAGATACTCTGAAATATAACACCACGCATATTACTGAAGGGGTTGAATGAAAACACTAAGCAGGAGGGAAATTTGGGAACTTTTCAATGTAAATGTAGGCAGTTTGGGTGGCACACACATGAATCGGTATAAATAAGTCAGAGGGCATGTGGTTACTGGATCTTTCAGTGATACTCGTTTACTCAGCTATTAAGTGCAAATGAAAGGATCTATAAGTGGTGAACAATAAACCACAATAAACAACAATACCCTGTTTATTGTTCAATACCCTGTTGTCTGATTTGTTTTGTTCCTAAGCAAAATGCCTAGCTTTAAGACTACTTTCTTCTGGAGATCTACAGTGAACGAAGCTTCTAGTCTTTTTAAGAGCACCTGATGAAAATAGAACTAAAAATAGTTAAGAAATAGTACTGATCTGAAACCACACTAGTTCCATATGAATTGTTAGTAATCAAGGACACAGAGGAGAAGTCCTTACACGGAGAGCACTGAAAGTCTGGCATATCACAGTTGGTAGGCTGGCTGCTTGTGGAACAGCATGCCAGATTTGTACACACATACTGGGACTAATATTGCAATGGTCTTGTTGTAGATCAGCATACCCGTGCTCTCAGTGACACTTCTGAAGAAAACCAAGACTGCCCTTCTTGTGCCAAATGCTCTCATCATAGCAACAGTCACAGACAGAGTAAGTACATAGAGGACAATGCTATTGTACCCTGCCTGTTTTCATTTTTCAACATCTTTTGTCATCTCTACTTACTGGCACTCAGATCATGAGAGATTCTTGAAGATGCCAGGTGGTCATTTAAGCAGGTAGAAAAATTGGTCACATGTAGTCATTTAGATTTAGGATCCCACAGGGTCTGGTTTCTTACCAGATAATTTGAGCTACTTCTACCTCCTCAAGTGTCAGACAAGGGCTGTGTAGAACTTGATGAGAAAATAAGAAATGGAACCTCTTGTTGTCAGCTGTTGCCTGTGAACTATCATTGCTCATCCTCCGAGACTTCTGTGTAGTGGCACTCATGGATCAGAAACAGATGGGTCTGGAAGTACATGCAGGGAGGGTTATCTGCCTTGTTGGAAGCTCTTTACAGTGTTCAGGCATTTTTTTGGGTCTCTCATCTGATCAGCAATACCTTAGGTGCAGCAAAATGCAGTTTCTCCCTGCAATCTTGGTAGTAACTTCATCAATCAGTAGAAAATGTGATATATCCTAAGGGCAGGTTTTTAGAAAAGAAAAACATTTTCTCTGCAGAAATGTTTTTGGACTTGGGCTTTTTTTTTAAGAGTAGAGAATTATTTTTTTTTTCCACTCAGAGGGTGGTGAGGCACTGGAACAGGTTGCCCAAGGAGATTGTGGATGCCCCGTCCCTGAAGGCATTCAAGGCCAGGCTGGATGTGGCTCTGGGCAGCCTGGTCTCATGGCTGGTGACCTTGCACACAGCAGGGGGTTGAAACTAGATGAGCATTGCAGTCCTTTCCAACCCAGGCCGTTCTGTAATTCTATGAAAACATAGCATGCAAAAATTTTAAGACAAACAAACCAAGAAATTAAAATTATGGATCTGGACTATGCTGTTTTCTGAACATGGCAAATTTTATGTGCCTGTTCTGTGCTCCCTGTGATTAACCTCAGTTCTTAGCCTCGGAAGGAGGTTTTCCTTGCTACATGAAAGTTCTTGAAAATAGGTGGTTTTGCTGATTAGATAATTGTCAGTTTTAGTAAGCTTAAAGGAAGCTTGTACTGTGTGTCTTTTCTCAAATGATTTTGGAACTTTTGTTTTTCAGTATATGTTTGTCTCCTTACTATCCAGAGATACAACCTACAAGCTGTTAAAATCTATATGTAGACATCTTGAGGTAAGTACTAATGGGAATGAAGAAATGCAGATTTATGTTTGTTATTACTGCTTTCCCACTTTTAACTACTGGGCAATTGCTAGAAGTGTTTCTTGTTAAGCTGCTGCTTTTTTTTTTTTCAGGATACAAGCATGGGCAACAGTCCCAATCCATCTTCTGTTGAAAATAGCTTCAGGGCTGATCGTCCTACAACTCTGTCCCTGGTAAAAAGCTTTGATGTTTGTTCTTTACTCGCACTGCTCTGTTCATTGCAAATCCTACTTTAATGTCTGAAGGAAGGAGACCAAAGAAGATTACGACATCTGTTTGTAAAAATTCCGTGAACTTTGTAACATTAAGAGGCAGTGATTGCATGGGTATAGTTTGATTAAATAGATAGATATTGTGTATGTCTTAGATATATTACAAGGTGTGTATGCCCTACATATTTCTCTTGCTGTCAGATTTCACAGTTCTGCGTACTTACTTAACAGTTGCTGCTTCTCCTGATATTAACTATTTTCAGAGTGTTTCTCGTTACAATCCTTCCACTGTGAGCCAGTTCAGAAAGCTGAACGAGCTGTGTCTCCACATGTGAAGACCAGATTCTGATGCTAGAAATGCCTGCTCTGGACTTGTTCATCTGCCAATCTTTCTTTTGCAGGCATACTTAATCTTTTCAGTTGAACTAAGGCAGGGAATGAAGCTTAAATTCTGGTGGTTGTAAGTGGTCTGCTTATTTTGCTAACTAGATCTCAGCATCTTGATATCAAAGATTACATCTGTTCAGAAAGATTTAAATATGTAATTATTAGTTCAGTTTCTACAGGGGAGTCAGAGGAAATAAGGTTAATTAGACTTGCTATGACTGTTTCCCCATCAGGATTTTAACGAAGACTATTCTGATCTGGATGGAATAGTACAGGAGCAGAGACAAGAGATGGAGGAGTCCAGCAGCACAGGCTCACAGACCCCAGAGCTAGAACGTTTCCAAGGTGAGTGGGGTCGTGGAGCTGCAAGAAAATGGGAACAGCTTAGTCCTAGGTTTTGCTTCTGTAATTCCTTCTGATGTAGAAGTGGATCTGTGTTCTCCACAGTCCTGCAGACTAGTTAGGTCTTCCTAGGACAGTCTTCCTCCAAGTTGCAAAAGCTGAATTTCCCTTGTTATATTGCACTTCGCAATCCAGAATTAAATAATGACTTTGTCACCATCAGGCTTGATTTATCACTACTGACTCCAATTGCATTCACCATCTATTTCATATACCCCTTATCTATTATGCTGTCAGAGATATAGCCTAGCAAATGTTCATGCTTCCTTTCTCTTCCTCTTTTTCTCTCTCTCTCCCTGACCCTTTCCCTTTCTTTTTAATTTTAATTTTAAAAACTATTGTAAAATAGCTCAAGTTATAAAGAAATGTCTTCTAATCAATGCAAATAAACATTATGTACTGTGGTGGATTTTAGTAATCAAAACTATTTCTTATGATTTTGTATTTCTGTTTTATGAACCTTAATTCTGTTCTTTGTGGTCATCAAGACTCCTGAAGATATCATCTCTTATTCATTCTTAACACTATTTGTAGTCTCATACACTTCAAGTTTTTCACCTGGTGCAAGAATGCTGTGTAGAAACACAGTGCACATAAGTTTGGAAATATGGCAAAACTCATTTTATGTGGGATACCTATGTAGGTTATTTAAAGTATTCTAGAGTGTTAGTCTGCTATAAAACTATTATATATTAACATATTAATATGTTGTTGTTCCATTATTTTTCCAGTTCCATCTGAACACTGTGAATTTGAACTAATAGAAACATTTACCTTTACTTTGAAATGAAACATTACAGATTAAAGAACTTTTAATATCAATTTTCAGTAAGCCTAGTTTTAGTTAATTCTTCATTTTTCACAAGTCTCTCTTGTTCAGTATGGTTTGGGGTTGTTTAATTTGGTATTTACTATGTGTGTATTTTTAGTTGTTTGGTGGTATTTATGAAGCAGCAATGGAATTGTAGTGTCATCACTTGTGGAATGAATGCTTCTGAATGATGATTTAACTTGCTGTCCTGCTTTGTTGAGGCTGATAACTACTTCAAACCTTTCAGTTTTCTTTTTCATATGTGGAAAAAAAAAAACAATAATCCTTTAAAGATTTGCAAGGACGTGCATGTAAAACATAAACAGAACTGAGCATGGCTGGATTTTTCTATTCTATCTCACTCAATATCTCATTCAAGATATAATCTGCATGTAAAAAAAAAAGGAAAGCAAGCTAGAATCTTCCTTTTCAAAGTAACAATATTTATCTCCATTTGATAGTGATATTAAGGTCATTAGGAGTCACAGAATCACAGAATAGCCTGGGTTGGAAGGGATCTCAAGGATCATGAATCTCCAACCACCAACCTCCACATTTAATACCACACCAGGCTGCCCAGGCCCCATCATATTTAGCATATTCAGTCCTTTTGAGAGATTGCTTTTTTGTCTGTTTAGTCTTCAGTCTGGAAGGTCAGTGATAAGCTGTGAAACTTGCATGGGTTGCCTTCTCTTAAATAATCTGGAAATGTAAATGTACCATACATAATCCCCTTCCAGTCCACGTGCTTTTCTTCTCCTTTGTCATTACGTGCAATTATTAAATGGATTATTTTAAGGCCTGTAAACTAATAGCTGCCTTCTATCTGTGTTCAAAATGTATCTCTTAAAACCTTTCTGTTGCCATATTCCTTGACTAACTTAAGCTACAAATGGTTTCCTTTGACCTCATATTTCAGCTTTATTAAAAATCTTGCTTTTGACAGATTATCACGTTGTTGAGACACAGACTCACTTGAAAGTTTCAAAGACTGAAACAAAGTCTGTCCGTTCCGATGCACGCGGTAAATGGGTACCTGAAGGAAAAGCCAGAAACTGCCTTCGAAATGGTAGGAAATTAAGGGCAGATCCTCAGCTGAAGTTAGTTGAGTCCAACTCATGTAGTTATGTCAGTTCACGTAATATGGAAGATGTCTTCCTGTTTATCTCTCTGTTTGTGTTATCTGTTGCATGCTTCAAAACACCGTTGTATCTTTGGTGTTTCCTGATCAAAATAACGTGTGTTTTTTTCCTAGCAGGTCATTCTGAACCCTTAGGATTCTTCCACAAAGTTAAGTTCCAGAAGCTCTTGTCTCTGAACCACATACTTATATTTTATGCAGTTCTGTAAGTAAACAATTAATATCAAGATTGTTGAGATACTCTGATTTTTTTTAACTTAGATTAATGTTATCTCAGCTTTGCTTGAAAAAGAGGGAATTGATGAAAATTTTGGCTTTTATACCTTTTTAGAACTAGAAATGCCAGGATAGACCTGTTTAACAGGCCTTTTAATTCTAAACACAAAGGATTTTTTGGTTCAGGAATTGCTGGAGAGTTTAACTACTTGCACTTAGCAGAGCCATACTCTCTTCAAGGTTCAAACTTTCAAAGCTATCTGAATGCTACCAATACCTGGACAGCATGTACAAATAATGATTTAAATGTCCTTTAATGTTGCGTTTGTGAGATACCTCTGACATTCCCATGTCCATATAAACATAATTGATATATCTTACTTTTTTCTTTTACAGTGTCTGTGTTTTAATATTTTCTACCTTCTACATGAGATATAAAATCAATGTCCTGGAAGAACGTCTTATCTCCATTGCATCTTTTGATTCACACGTTAAGGAGTAAGATGCACTGTATAACTACTGCAATTAAAAACAAAAAACACTTTTCCAGTATCTCATGCTAATCCAGTCTTTTTCAGAAACTCCTGTGTTACTGTTGTGCCCTCATGAAACTTAATGTAGTTCTTATGTCTGCACAAGCCTCATCTCACAGGTTTCCTTTCAAGACTTTTATTGCAAGCATATGGCATGGTGTAGTATTGCGTTCAGGATGTTTCAGATAACTATAAATAATGGTAGTGTAAACTGCTGAAATGAGCTTCTTTCCAGATAATGATTCTGTGAAAAAAGCTATGACTTCAGTCTTAGTGTCATTTGATTAACCTGCGATGACAGAAGCTATCTTGTAATCTTTAGGCTAATATATCAGACTTACTTTTAGGGTGTTTTTAAGAGCTTTGAGCTGCCCAACTCCTCTTTAGAGACTGACATCATGTCTTGCAAAAATAAATAAATAACAACAACAACAAAAAAAAAGAATAGAAACTACAACAAGTTCTTCATATCTTTGAAGAGAACTGGCAAAAAATGCATCATAAGAAAAGGTGCCCATGACTGCTCTCAGTAGGGAGTAGAAGAATAGAAAATAGCTAAATCGTATTTCCTGGTTGCACTTATAGAATATTCAAACTATGTAAAATTAGAAAACTTGCCATTAGTTTATGGCAAATCCAGGGAAGAAGCAGTGTAGTATTGCAGATCTTTTATTATGTCTCCTAGCAATTATTTAGTAGTTTCATTCTGTAACTGTGGAAGAGCTTAAGTCATGGATGTGATCTTCCCCTCCTTTTTTTTAATCCCTCTGTTGCATGAACAGAAAATCTGCAAACTTCAAAGGGAGAGCAGGAATTTGTATTAGGACAGTATGCAGCAGTACGTCATATGGGCATCCTCAGAGAACTTAGGGCAGAAGGGAGTTCAGCTGGATACTGAAAAAATACAATGAGTTTATTTAGTATTAAATTCTGCATTAACTCTTCTCTCCCTCTCATGACTTTGTTTTTCTGAGCTTCTCTGAAAAACGTGATTTAGTCACTTCCAAACCTCACTGCAAAGTCTGCTGTGACATGGTGCAGTTAGCAATCCTGGCAGCTAAAGAAGCACCGCCTGAAAATCAGGAGAAAACCAAATTCAAGACAGCTGTACCCAGGTGGAACGGAGCTCTCTGCAAAGTGTTTCAGACTTAGCCATACTGTCATTCCTAACAATGACCGTGCAGCTTAGGATCCACAGAATACAGCTGAAAGCTGAGTTGCATCTATGACAAAGCTAGGTTCTTAAGAGGAAGGAAATGGTGATTTATCTTAAACAGGCTTGCATTTATGTTTTACCAGTAGTATAGGAAGAAGGGTAAACTTACTTAGTAGTAAGCAATATTAAAAGCCATTTTCCCACTTTTTGCATATTTTTATTAACAGGATCATCTGAAGCACTCTTACACAGAAAGGTCCTGTTTTCTGTTGTTCTGATACTAAAGCAGGGGTACAGGATAGCCTAATGTGCACTTGTACTGTGTCAAGGGGCTGTGCTATTTGGTTTTCTCTAAGTCACAAGACACAGAACTTATGCAGCTCTTCAGCTTATTTCTAGATGGAAAGCTTTACAGCTATTTCCACTAAACTTCTGGGGACTGAAACAACGTAAGGAATGTAGTCAGAAGTACAGAAGTGACTTAGGGCTTTGTTTCTGTAAACAAGTACAGTTCACAATGCTGCCATTCAAATAATTCATATCTGAATGTGGCTTTCAACTCTGCTTTCCATTCTCTCATTCCCATCACACGAATTTCTTCATTCTGTTTCACAGACATCCAGTGCGCCAGTGTTTGGAATCTCACCTGCAAATTAATGCCGATGCCTTCTGTGATGAGTTAACTGCTAATCTTATGAAATTGGAAAAGGTAACTTTGTATGGTATGAAGCACATGCCAGTAACGCTCATTAGGTTCTTCTTGAATTTCTATGGTTCTGGTTTTTTGAAAGTGCCAAGGCATTCCCAGATTTCATACTAGAAACTAGCATGTTTTGCTAGAGGATGCACTGTCTTCTTGGGCTGTAAGTTAGCCAACGTATAAGCATTGGTCTGTGTAGCTGTTTTGCCTTGAGCTGAGGCTCGACACCAAAATACTACTAGACCAATCAGGCCAGGGGTGATTATTACATTTAATTATCTTGATTTTTTTTTAATTCTGTCCATCAGAGTTAAGGATTCTAAAGTTAACAGGAAACTTCCTTAGCAGAAAATTCCTTGTTTGGGGCCTTTGTTTGAGTTTTCGTTTTCTGATTAAGAAAAGCTGTGCTGGCATTCTTATGGAGTCATCCTCTTCATACAAAATGGCTGGAATCCATCTCTCTTCAGTAACACAAATGCTGCTGCTGCACCAGCTGTCTAGGTCACTGTACCTGAACTTTGTCTATGCCTTTATTCTTCACTATCCAATAATTGCAAGCCTAAATGCACTTGCTGAAATAGGAAGTCTGTGCAGAATATGAGTGGATGGGGAGAACTACTTTCCACTTCATGAACTGTGGTGAGTTTGCCTTGGCCTACAGTCAGACCTACCATCTCAGCAGCTCTCTCACTCCTCCCCAGCAGAACAGGGGAAGAAAATAGGGTGAAAAGGACTGTGGATCAAGATAAATGCAAAGAAATTGCTTACCAGTTACTATTACAAGCAAAACAGACTCAGCTTGCGGAAAATCAGTATATTTTCATTAGGTGGTGAGAAACAAAGACAAATGTTAGAACAACACCTTTCCTCGCCTTTCTCCCAGCCTCATCTTTTCTCCTGACTTTTCCTTCCCTGCCACCAAGCTATCCTTGGGGTTCGGTGTAAGGATTATTGTTAAATATCAGTTTTCAATCTGCCACTCCTTCATTTCTCTTCTGCTCCAGTTGCATTTTATCCTGCACTGATGTGGGCTCCTCCAAAGGCAGAAGTACTTCAGGAAACATCCACCTGTTCTGACATGCATGGCCTCTCCATAGCCTTCATGGACACCTTCACCCCTCTTCTCCTGTCTCCTCCTTGGCCTTGATGTTCCCTATGCAGTTTCTGTTTTTCTCTCCTCTCTCCATCTGATGTTTTTGCTTTGTATTCAATGCATTGAATCAGTCCACTGAAGCCTGCTGGAACAAGCTGTGCTTGGCACTGGGCAGCCTCAGCATCAGCTCATAGCTCACTCCACCACCAAATCTTTGACACCTCTACCTGCTACTAAGCAGATGGAACAGGTGTGTTGGGGAGATGTCAGAATCAACTGACTAAGCATGAAAAAACTAAAAGGATTAGTACAGTGAAAACAGAAGTTACTGAAATTCCTGCGTGCTTAAATCAGATGGGGTTTTTTTTGCCTGTTTCTAAAACTGGGTTTTTGCCGAAGTTATTCAGTGCCTTTTTTTTTCCTCACAAAGTATGTTTCTCAATTAGCATAAAGGTTATGTAATATTATGTTACCCATGTGGCATTGGATCAAGAGAATCTCTTCCAAAAATATTTCCCTCCATACACACCCACTGCTTGAAATCTAGAGTAATGCTGCCACTTGCCTCTGTATGCTCTGGATGATAACATATGAACACCAGAGAAAAAAATCTTACCAGATGATTACTAGTTACAATCTTTAGCCAAATTAGATGTTGTTACCTCCCAGCTGTCTGGGACAAATCTTCAGATGGCAAGATGGTTTATGAAACCTTGCTTTGTTTCGGTGGGAAGGCTGCAAAACAACAGGACTAGGCAGGCACAGTCTCTTTCATAGTCTCCACCTGGAAATACAGCAGAAGGCAGCTGGTTATTGGATCATTCAGCTGTTCCCAAGAAGTGACCCTTGGTCCTGAATTAGAGTCTCAAGTCATTTACTTCTCTCATTTAGTGTCTACAGAATTGAACACTTGTTATTGCAAAACAATCACAACTCTGTCAGCTGCTTCTCACGTTAAATGAGTACTGCATGTAGCTGCCACAACCAGTAGTTAGAACGTTGTTTGACTGCTGCAGAACTGGCAGAAATCTAGCAAGTTATGTGCTCGAGTGACTGCAGTTGTTTCACTGCTTTGTATGTCTTAGTGAAAAGTGCTAGTAATTGACTTCAGCTGGCTTCAACAGGAAACCTAACGAGGAAGTTTCAGTGCAAACTGTCACATCTTCCTCCCTTTTTGTGGGGCTGCAGCACTATAAGGTACTTCACAGAAACTGTCGAGGTTAAAAATGAGGAATTACTCTTCAGTTAGTAAATGTTTAGTGCAGAAGTATTCCGCCATGATTTTTCAAGTGACCTACTTCATATTTAGAGTAAAGAAATTCCCATGGCCTAGCAGAATTGTGCTTTGGCTTTTAAATATTTTTAACGCTTTGTCAGAACTCACCACGTCTATTAAGACAAAGTGTTAAAAGAGGCTGAAGGAAAGACGCGGCCTGATTTTACTCATTTCTTAATTCTAACGTAGCTTGTTAAATGGGAATTCATGTGTGTGTAAGGCTCTCACAAAACTGTTTCTCACTGTTCTTGAAAAAGACATCTGGGACAGCAGTTCAGTGAGGAAGGATTGAGAGGTGATGTCCCTGGGCAGGAATTACAGCGTACAGTGGTATAATCAATACATGGGCACAGGGACACATATCTGCTTGTGGTTAGAAGAGCTTATTTTGCTGCAAACATCAGAAGCCTCTGTACTTGAAGCTGTTCTAAAACTATATGAATTACTGAAACCTAGAGGCTGTGACTTTTACGTCCAGAGCTTGTATTTCGTTTTGATTGAGTTCAAAATTTTGGATTTATTGAAAATTTCGTTCTAGCTCTAGTTTTGTTCTCCTATCTCCTATCCGATGAAGAAGAGAACCCATGGGAGATTGCAGGAGATACCTGTAAGCGATATCAGCTTGGTTTCAGTTGCTCAGCTAAGCATTCTGCTGACTGATCATATCTGGATGCTTCTTTGACTCTTGTCATTTAATATGAATACTCTCACTTAATACGAATACCACTGGTATAAATAGCTGTGACAGAATTAACAAGCACGCAGGGAATATATTGGAGAATGTCTTGATTTTCTTAAAAATGTAGTATAACGCTTTCTGTTTCCCAATCATTTTTTGTCTCTTTTTCTAAGATACAGAATAACTTACAAAAACTGCTTGAAGATGGTGAATGAAATGTTTATGTTCTTGGACTGCTTCAGACTTCATTCATCTCGCTTGACAAACAGATCCAAAGGAGCTCTGCTGGACGGAGTTCAAGCTTCTTTATTTTCAGTCTAAGCCAAAGTTAAACTGCTGATGCTCATGTCACAACACAGAAAGTCATGTTATTGTTTAACAACTATGTTTGTCTGCATGTTTTGAAAATAAGGGTTTTTTTTTTTCCTTCTTTATTGTGTGTGAAGTAATTAATGGATTTTACAGTTTGATTTTAGCTTTCCTTGCACCAGTGCAATCCTGAAGCAACTCTTTTTACCTCAGCCTTCCTTTTCTGCCTTTTTTCATGTAAGTAAGCATTTCATACACAACTCATATGCTGACATGTTGCGTGAATGAGCTGTTGTGTATCTCACAGCCGTGGCTATGGATCAGGGCTGTGCTTTTTACTTTCTGTCCTATCATCCCAAAGATTAAAACCAGAACACCTCTGGGTTTGATTTCGTGGAGTACTGAATGTTTGATGTGTGCTCAAGCTCTCAGGTGCTGTAAAAAGTCTCAATTTCATGTTCTGTGGCACTGGATCACTGCTGAGCATAAAGTCCAGTTCTACTGGGGATTCATTTTACATCAAAGTCGAGCTTGAAATATGTGTGAACTTGCCAACTCACCATTAAGTTGCTTGTGAATAGCATTATGAGTATGACATGTCTGTCTGGAAAACCAACTGTTTTTTTTCTGTCTGCTCTTCTCTGTCCTTCAAGTTAATTCATCAGTGTGAAGATTTCAGCTAGCTTTCCTTAGAGCTGAGTAGAGCCTTGGTTGGCTAAGCAAGTACATTTCATATTCCAGTTTATATAAGTCTAGTCCTGATATGGAACAGATATTTTCAAATAATAGAAACCAACCAATTACTGAAATTATTTTTATTGCCACGTTCTTAACTGAAAGAAAAGGTGGACATCTGCTTTGTTATATCACAATATTTTTTCATCATACCTAATAGGATAACTGTTCTGGACTGTTTTAGCTTTCTGATTCACAGAGCAGACTGGTTCATCTGAAAAAGCAAAATTTAGGATAATGACAACTTGTGTATGCAATATTACTGTTTATATATGCTCTGCATTTTATAACCATTTCTGTGAAATGCACCTTACTTTGTTTAAATAAACTTTTTTGAAACAAGAAACTCAGTGCTATAATTTATGAACAAGTTTTTCAGCCAGAGGGTGGTGAGGCACTGGAACAGGTTGCCCAAGGAGGCTGTGGATGCCCCATCCCTAAAAGGCATTCAAGGCCAGGCTGGATGTGGCTCTGGGCAGCCTGGTCTGCTGGTTGGTGACCTGCACACAGCAGGGGGTTGGAACTGGATGATCATTGTGCTCCTTTTCAACCCAGGCCGTTCTGTGATCCTATGATTCTGTGACTCTATGATTTGGATCATCCCGCTTCCATCCATCAGTTTTAATCAAACATGATACTCATGATCTGAACAGGCTTATTCTACACAGTGCAAAGGAACTGCATCCTGCCTGTGTTTCAACTTTCTCAGTAATATTCAGAGTAGAAAGGCAAAACAATATGATCAAGTTTCACCTTTTTTGCCTCTTGTAAAAAAACTTTAATAATTATCTCAGATGTTTTCTCCTGGATAAAGGGTGAATAATGTTGAGGCAGCTGAGAGATACGTTCATGTTTTGTAACATGGCTGCTTAGCACAAGTTTCCATCTAAGTATGTTTAGTCAGAAATCTGTGAGATTGACTGTTCTCCCTATTAAAATCCCTATCTTTCCTTTCTCAGCCAGCACAGGATTATTGGAAAACCTGTTTTTGCAAGAAAACTGTTGAAAAAGCTATTTTTTCCCTTCTTCCATCCTTCCTCTTCCCTACTCTCCTCTTCTTCCACAGTTACACTGTACATACACTGTGTTATGCAGTTTTGCACTCTTTCCTCACATTTTCACTTGTCTATTTTCTTACCTTTTCTGTCTGTTTCAATATAAAGGCTGTAGTTCTATTTATGATGCTGTAAAAATTGAGGTCACAAGTCACTTTTGTCAAAGGAGCATCTAGGTAGTTTAATTACATCCATCAGCTGGTCTGAATTATCTTATTACTCCTTTAGATCACCAAGGATGTTCTTTGCTATCTGAAAACGAGAGAGCATTACATAGAGCAGACAGGCTAAACCTGTAGGCAGGCTTATCACCATCCATAAGCAAACAGAATAATTGTAGAGGTGAAAGAGTAATCCAGGGTAGAGGGTGTCCTTTAACCTGTATGGCTGCACGCCAGGGGAGGTGAGTCTGGACAAAGGTGCACAGCAGTTTCTCATAGGGGCAAGAAGCAGCAGTTAGAGCTTTTGACTGTGGTCACCTCAGTTCACCAGGTCTTTGTATGTGGCAACCTTTCCTCAGCTCTTCAATTTGTAACCTCACTCCTTATTTTCCTAGAGGTAGGATGAGGATGCCTCAAGGATGTCATGCTGGTCTACAAATAGGATGTACTGGTTGTGCAGAAATAAGCAGGAAAGACGAGCTCACTGGGGAAAGTCAGAAATCAATAAATGTTTAGCACGGATTGTTAATAGTGGTAACAAATAGCCTGATTAAAAAAAAAGCGTCCTTCCTTTTCATCTTCCTTCCTACTTTATTTTTTCTTGTTATTTCAATTACGTGTGTCTGTTGTGCCTCACAACTTAGAAGCAGAAAAAAATGAGGACTAGATCCCAGTAGCTGTGAGGCATGTAGTTATAGGTAGTGCTGGGCTCTGGCAAGCTGGTAGGAAACTGGAGATGTGTGGAAGGCAACCAGGGTGCATCAGTATATATTTCCTTCTTGTAGTTGCTGAGCCAATTATTTTTTCCTATTAGTCCCAGCCCAACCTGCTTCAGTTCTTGTGAGTTCTTACTGTAAGGGGGACGGGGGGAAACATTGCTTGCTTTCTCAGAAATGGCGTTTGAAGAAAGTGCCAAGCACTTTGGTGATCGTGGGTGGGAGTCCTAGACAAGACTTGACTTTTCCACGGTTCATCCTGGCAATATCCAGCAAATAAAAGTCCTTGCAGCATGGTTTTCTCCACAAGTATGAACTTGGACCAAATAACTGAGGAATGGAACATGTTATAGACACGGTCTTTTGGTATTTCTGGATTCATCTAACTGCAGACTACTGCCAAGAGGAAGAGTCTTTCCTTTATTCCTCTGCCTTACTTCCAGCTATTGTTCATTTTCACAGAAAGCAGTAGGAATGGGAAAATGAAGTAGTGTGAGCTTGGAGAGGCTGGGTGGTTGAGGGGTTGTAGAATTCATTTTCTGCCACGTTACTTGCCTGAACTGGCTAGGACTGAGGGATATCACATGCGTGCTACTGCTTATGTGAAGTTTGCTCTCCAAGGAAAACAAATGTTGCTCTTCTCAGCGGAACACCAACAGTAGCAGCTTGACTAACATTTGCAAAGAATACAAATGGTTTTGAGTGCGTGTGTTTGATTTTAATACCATCACTGCTTTCACCTGACTGTTTATGCAGTTATATAGTATTGCTCCCAGCTTCCTTTTACACCTGCTCTTTCATTTCCTGACTTCGAGCTAACAGTCAGCTGATCAACATTAAATAAACTTCTGGGTTGGTGCTTTACAGACCTTTTAAGGGGATGGCTCAGCTGATTCACCTGCAGCTGCCTGTGAGGTGTTATGCCTGAAGATACATGAGGTTTTTGCCTTTACAGAGCAAGTGTGATGTGCAGTAAATATAATGAAAAAAGCTGGTTGTTTATGCAGAACACTGAGCAAGTAGTTTCTTTCATGCTCAGTATGTGTGTATGGTTTTTGTAAACAGTAGAGGAATAATATTGTTTGAAAAGATTTTGGCAGGACCTGCTTTCAGTTTGCCTGGTGAGGCTGCTTACTGAGTAGACATTGCAGTCAAAATATACATGGAAAGAATTAGCTTCTTGAAGAATGCCTTAGAAATCATTGCCCTCCAAATACATATCATGTTCGTTATGCTTGCTGGCTGCCAGCCTCTGAACACAGTGTAGACAGGCTTTTTTTCCCCCCACATTTTTTCCTTCTATCCTTTGTGCATGGAGTATGTGCCAATGTGTTTTTATTATGTGTGTAACATGCTTGCCTTGCCAGTTTCTGCACTGACTTCATTTGGCTGGTGCTTAAAAGTATGTTATGTTCTTATAGTTGAAAGATACATTTTTCCGTGATTACTTAACAAACAACAACCTCAGGCATGGTGATATACAAAGAGCTTCTTGTTCTGAAAGTGTGATATATTGAGCTTAGTAACAAGGATTTGTTAGTCTTCAGCACCATATTAGAAAGACCTCTGATAATTGCTTACTTAATGATATTGTGAAGGTAATTTTCCACTGAGCAGGCATTTTAGCAGTAATGAGCAAGAGATTGAAGGAAAATCACTCATATGTGCTCTCAAGTACAAAATTAAAAGCCAGCTCTTCACACTATCTACACATAAATAAGGAAGAAGTCTTTTTAAGAAGAAAAGCTAATGAGTAACTCCGTTATCCCCCTGCATGCTGGACCTGCCATACATGGCAATACATAGCTCTGAATCTTCCTAGGGCTTTCAGCTTGCTAGTGTGGCAATGTGCACACGTGGCTGCATGCTGGTGAAGAAGCAAGGTGAGAAAAAAACCAGCCTGTATCTATCTAGTGACCCATGAACCCTCTCTCACAGATTAATCATGTGAATAATAGTTGCTTTGTGATAC
Source organism: Meleagris gallopavo (assembly GCF_905368555.1). Classification (NCBI taxonomy): domain Eukaryota; kingdom Metazoa; phylum Chordata; class Aves; order Galliformes; family Phasianidae; genus Meleagris; species Meleagris gallopavo. Next base: position 74,884,589 of record NC_139435.1, read on the forward strand.
TGGTTTATGATACTAGCATGAAGATAAGTCCTTATTTGCTTTCCCTCAAAGTAATTCTAAGAGATACAGCTAACATGCAAGAAAAAAAATCGATGTTAGCTGACTTGGAGATGGACAGACACTCTTTCATGTCAATGATAATTGTGATTTACTCATCTGAAAAACTCCAAATGCTTGATTGTGGAAAATGCATCTTCCAGGCTTCTCTTCAATGTCTCCTGGCACATTTCTGCTTCTGTAATCTCTCTTTGGCCGTCACAGTAGCTCCATCTATGAAATCAGTTCGTGGTTTGAAGTCTAATTAATGAAACCAAGCTGTTGTATTTGGGTTAGAAGTAAAGAAACTAGAGTGTTCAGAGCTGGCTATTGAAAACTCACTTGGTTTTTCCCTCCTCTACTTCCACTTTCCTTCCTGATATTTCTAATGGTTTTGCACTGGGGCCAGAGGAATCCCAGGCATCCATACAGACTAGGAGGAGTGGTACTTGAGAGCAGCCCTGCAGAGAAGGACCTGGGGGTCCTGATAGATGGAAAACTTAACGTAAGCCAGCAGTGTGCTCCTGCAGTTAGGAAAGCAAAGTCCTGGGCTCCATCAGAAGAGGGGTGGCCAGCAGGGACAGGGAGGAGATTGTCCCCCTCTACTCTGCTCTTATGAGGCCCCATCTGCAGCACTGCATCCAGGTCTGGAGCCCCCAGTACAAAAAACACAGGGAGCTGTCGGAGAGGGTCCAGAGGAGAGCCACAAAGGTGATCAGGGGGCTGCAGCACCTCCTCTACGAAGACAGGCTGAGGGAGCTGGGCTTGTTCAGCCTGGAGGAAAGAAGGCTGCAGGGTGACCTCATTGCAGCCTGTCAGTGCCTACAGGGAGCCTACAAACAGGATGAGAATCAATTCTTTGAAAGGGTAGATAACTGCAGGACAAGGCAAAATGGTTTTAAGTTGAAGGAGGGAAGATTTAGGTTGGATGTCAGGGGGAAGTTCTTTCCTATGAGAGTGGTGAGGTGCTGGAACAGCTGCCCAGAGAGGCTGTGGATGCCCCGTCCATCCCTGGAGGTGTTCAAGGCCAGGTTGGATGGGGCCCTGGGCAGCCTGGGCTGCTATGAAATGTGGAGGTTGGTGGCCCTGCCTGTGGCAGGGGGGTTGGAGCTTCATGATCCTTGAGGTCCCTTCCAGCCCTGGCCGTTCTGTGACTCTATGATATAACCTGCATCCAGAAGTTGATCTGGTAAATAGTAACTCATACAAAAAACACAGTTAACTTTCCAACAGATATATGAAGACAGAAAATATTCTGTAAGACAGTCCAGTATCAAAAGAATGAATGCTCATTCAGCGATGCCAGAAATCTAGAGATTTACTGCCATTACTTTCTCTCTGTATGATTTCCTATAATATTATTCCATGCAAAACAAACAAACAAACAAACAAAAAACAACATTTGGAAACCACAAGAATATTCTGAGGCAGTACATCTGCCCTGCACCTCTCTGCTTCCTCAAAACTCATTGGCATAGATGGGTGAGATGGGCCAAATTCATCAGCTGAGATCAGTTAGGCTTCCAAGCAGCTCTGCTGCTCTATTAGCATCAGAGGAAAATCTTGTATTTATATGGAAGATGATCAGTAATAATGTATTTGTCCTGTGATGATTTATTTGGTTTGTATTCCCTCATGAAGCACATAGAGTGACACAGCTCAACAAGTGCTATTTCCCACCTAAAGAAATATGACATTTTCTTATAGTTGTCTCAGCCTTTAATATTAAAGTTGGAATTTTCTGTCATAGCAAGCCGTGCTCCAGGAGAAGGTGGAGCGTCAGTTAAGTCCCATATTCACTTTTTTCCTGCAAAACCAAAGTTACTTGCTGACACACTTCATTAGCTTTCCTCCATGGCTTTAATAGTGAAATTAACCTCTAGGTAGCAACACAGCAATTATCATCTCCCTCATTTCTTAGTTTGCTTTTTGTATTCGCTTCTATTTCATGAATTAACAGCAACCCCTTTGTAAGAAGCAGATCCAGCACATCATGAGTTTTTTCTTTATATTTAAAATAATCTCTTTAATTCTAGAAATTCCATTTTTGCATCTCATTTTGTGGTTCTCTTTGCACTGGGGTAATACATAACAACTATACAGAAAAGCACCTACTGCTCTACAGGATATTTAACTTTTAATTTATCACTATTAACATTTTCATCACCTTAAATATAATTAATATAAAATGTTCACAGAATTGATAGTCACTCAAGTCAACTTATTTACATAATCTTTTTTTTTTTTCTTTAAATAATAGCTTTGATATTAGATAAGCAAGCCAGAGAGTCTTGCAATTCATTATTTGGATCCCAGTCCTTCCAAATTAAGGCTTGGAACGGAATCAGTGTGCTCATCAAGCAAGAGTGTGCCTTTATTTATTAAGAGACAGGTGAGCAAGGGAGGATAAAGAGGAGAAAAGGAGAGAGAGGAAAAAGGAGAGGAAAGCAAGTCACCCAAGAAAAAGTAAAGAATGAAAGAGCATATTTAGAATATATTCAAGTTTGATTTCCAGATTTGTGAAAAATACTATCTTGAATGTCCAGTTTAACACCCGCCTTTGCAAAAGCTTTTATTTTCTGTCTTCCTGATACCTACCTTTACTTGTTTTTTTTGTTTTTTTTTTTTCCAAGATTGCATATTGAAAGACCACAAAAGCAGTTTGATTTCCAGGCCGTGGGTACTTATTCTGGTCTGAAATGATACAATGGAACATTCTGTCTTTTGCAATATGCAGGGTTATATTGCAAAAACAGATGTATTCAAATTACATGGGAAGACAGAGATTTTAGTATCTAAACAATAGAGCATGCTTTTTTATTCTTTAACAGCTTTTTTTCTGGCACTGTCGTTATTTAGTAAGAATATCTTTTGGTTTTGTTCTTAGGATCATGGAATCATCTAGGTTGGAAAAGACTAAAGATCACCAAATCTAACTGACCCGCTGAGTCCCACCACTGAGCACGTCCCTTACTGCCACATCCACACACTTCTTAAACACCCTCCAGAGATGGAGACACGACATAGCCAGATTAAGGATATAGAGCAGGCATGTTTACTGCAGCGGTGCACATACACTGGGTGCAAGGGGGATCGATCCACCTAACTTGTACCTAACTTGTAGAGCAAGAGCTTGGTACAGATATATGCCGAACTTAAACAGAGTGATTTTCCTGGAATTCACATACATACTCATCATATTTTCGAGGTCCCTCCCCCTCACGCGTGTGTCGTGAGCAGCAGGGGTCTCCTCCTGATGGTCCTGGGATGAAGGGCTCATCATCTTCCTCAGGAAGGCTCATAGTCTTCCTTGCTGTAAACTCTTGACCCTGTGGGAGGGGTAGCCCCCAAACCAGTTCTAACTTGCCTTGTTATTACTTCTTATCACTTACTCACTAAATGCCCTTGAGCTGTTCTCAAAACTCTTATCTTTATGTCCTCCACCCCCCCCCCCACATTGTCCTAATCCCAGCTTGTTGCCATCCCCATTCTTTTAGCAGCCTCCGCATATTTGCTTTTGTGAACCATCTTTTACCCATTGTTTCTGTGAACGCCCTGCGCAGCCCCTTCCAGAATTTGGCCATCTTCTCCGTAAGAAACTATTCCTCACACCCAAGCTAAACCTGTCCTGGTGCAACTTGAGGCCAGTTCCTCATGCTCACTTGTCACCTGAGGAAAAAGACCAACACGGTCTTATGCAAACTACTTTTAGGTAGTTGTAGAAAGCAATGGGATCTCTCCTGAGCCTCCTCCTGATTAAACAGCCTCAGTTCCCTCAGCCATTCCTCATAAATTATGTTTTCTGCCCCTTCACCAGTTTTTTTTTTTGCCCTTCTGTGAAGGCATTTCAGCAACTCAACATCTTTTTGTAGTGAGAGGCCCAAAACACTTCCAGCTCCCTGGACTGCTTTCTAATAAAAACATCTTGCTGAACAACCTGAGCATTTCAATGCACACATAAGGGTGTACTGCTATGCTTTATTATAACCGTGTGGTGTCCTGAGCCATCCAAGAAAAGTGACTGAACTTGGAAAGTTTTAAGCTGTATAGGATTTTCACTACTGCATAATCAGCCCACTTCTGGCTCCGCTTGGGAAAATGGTTCCCAGTTGTACTCTCATTATCACCAGACTTCTTCCCTTGGAAAATTGTAAATCTGCAGCAGCCTCACCAATTCTGATAGTTGTTACCTCTGGGGACACTGCCTTGTGACGGTCTTTGTTGGGACTCGAAGGGCACACCCTCTGTTTTTTGCCTGATTACATAACACACTGTAGTGCAATTAAAGCATGAATTGCTGTGCTGGGTGGGCTTGCACTGGCACAGAGGTCTGAGCAAACTGTGGCTTCTGGCTCAGGACCTTTTGGCAGCAGTGCAAATTGCAACACCGGAGAAGCAGCACTATGCAATCTGCTGCCAGCATGCTCCTGCCAGCATGCTCCTATCTAAACTGCTTACTTAATGGAAAAAGAAAAAAAAAAAAAAAAAAAAAGGCAGTATTTTTAGTAACAATGTCTAGTTGGCTTAGTAAGGGCACATTTAACAGAAAGAACATGAGCAGAACAAAAGGTGTCCATTCACACTTCTGTTGCAGAATCAGTGGATTTGCAAGTTCCCCTCAATCTTATGCAACCATCCAATTTCTTTCATGAGGATCACTAATGGATGGGAGTTGCTAATCTAGGATTTTATTGCCAGTAATGTGAGTCATGCCCTTCACCACAGGAGTGCCTGGGCTTTTTGAATAACCAACACCACCTGCTTTCTTTCACATCTCTAGCTATTAAACTATTAAACTCTTTGTTTCTGTTGTAGTTTCTATGGAAATAAATAGAAGGCACTACTTTCAGAGCAACCAACGTACCTCTTAAATAATTTGTTATCCCCTGGAGGTGAGTACTTGGATGAAACAGTGTTATTTTTGTCTTTTGGAGTTAAAGTGTTGTATAAGAATTGTATTAACCAGCGAAGGCTTTGACAGAATAAAGTGGATTTAAATCGCAACAAATAATTAATAGTCACTGTGCTAGAATATAAGAGACCTTCAGAAGAACAGGATTGCATTTTTCATATAAAAAAAAAAAACAACACTTCAGGGGCCAAAGAACTTTATGAAGGATTGCAATCGATCCAGTTGTGTACAAACATTAGAAATATACCATGTTACAGCACGCTTTCCTCAGGTAGGAATATACTTCAGAATACCAAATACAAGGCATTACAAAAGTCCTTGCTCCTCCATGACTTCTACTCAAACATTTTATTTTCTGTGATTAAGTCACTTGCTCATATGTAAGTCTTAAAAATTTGTGTTCTCTTCCACAGACAATAGTGTATCACACTGCTGTAAATAACACATTCAGCTGCTATTTGCAAAATCTAATTAGCAGTCTACTGTTGACAAATAGCTTCACCTGGTTCCAGTGCCAGCAATCCACAACTTCCCCTGCTTTTAGAAACTGTGATAGGATACAATAAAGCAGAAGAGTAGCAGCAGTTCAAAGCCTGCAGTTCTGAATTTTTAACATTCACTAAAAGAAGCAGCTGCTGTGTATGTTTATAAGTAAAAATAAAAGATAAAGTTTGTTTTTCTGCAGTTAAAAACAGTATAGCAAGAAGAAAGTTACTTGCAGCAGTGTTCCCATCAATATCGTTGCACAGTAAGCAATACTGTTCTAATGAATAAATTATTGATTGTGTGTCATTTAACACTTGTTATTCACTGGTGTTACACAATAAATGGTAATTAACTTTTTGCAACCATGGAAGATGCTGGGAGAATTTGTATTATAGCTGCAAGTTCCATTATGTTGCATACACCAGTAGCTCCAAGCCATGATTTGCTTGGAAAGCAGATTAAATGTTACCATTATTGCTTGCACTGCCATAGTAGTCGAATGTCAATACAGATAACATGGTCTATGGAATCATAATTTGTGCACTCAGCACAAGTCAGCCTGAAATCACAACCTCCCTACAGAGAAAATCTGTTATCTGTTATCTGTCTACAGAAAGTGCATACAGTGGGGTTATTTATAACATGCACTTTATGTACTTACAAAAGTATTTGAAGCTGAGAGTCCTCTGCAAAGCTTTTCAAAAGATGGTTTTATTAAGAATTGTTAGATCAAAATTTCAAGTTAAACTTAAAAAATAGTTTAGCATGATTGCTGTAATGCTGTATGGAGTTAAAGTTTGCTTTCTGAAGGAGAGGCAGGAAAACTGAAGTGGTTCATTGAGCCTAATGACACTTCTCCTCGCCGTCAGCTCAGTGTGTAAAAGCGGCCAGCCTGCTGAATGCTCCTGCTCCAAAACAATGAGCAAAAAAACTTAGAAACCCAAGAGGCTTCACAAAATGTAGGTTTTATTTATGCATTGAAAAATAGCCCCGTACTGTCCACCCACAGAGCACTAGGTATCTGTACAAAACTCAACGTGTAGTTCGAAGCACAGATCTACCAAATGGGAAAACGGTAAGGAGGCGAGGGATAGAGACAGTGAAGGACAGTGATAAGGCAACGGAAGGTTATCCAGGCCACCTCAATCCAAGTTTATTAACTCCAGTTACTTCCCCTTCTCCCCAAATATTCTGTATTCCACATTTGAAGACTGAAGTAGTGATTTCATACATCAGAAGTTACACATTTTCTGAGAGTATCTGATTTTCTGACAGAATTAGCATTGTTAGTAGCTGAATTTCAGACCATTTTCCTCACCACGAGTTTTAGAAGGTACGTGGTTTTGAAATGCTAGGAGAGTTCCTGGGCACAGTCATTCATAAGGTTGTTATTGAAACTTGATTCCTCGAGCCAAAGGTAAATCCTTGCTGTAGTTGATTGTACTGGAAGAGAAACAATTTGTTAGAGATCAGCGAGACGGATTATGCAGCCTCCTTCCTATGCACACAGCTTCTGACCATGGTAACCGAGTCAGCACAGGAAAATGCAGGAGATAGCAAGAGGGAATAGCAATGCCTGACTGCTAGAAGATACCTTCACAAGATTCATGGAGAGATATCCAACACTTCAATAAGTCACCCACGCACAGGCAAAACTGGCCCCTCTCTCTGTGGTTCCTATTCACGTATTTTCTGAAAAGTTTCAGTTATCTCATTGTTAAACATCAGGCAAAAGAAAAAGCATTATAAAGCAAAAACAATTTTTAAAGAGTAATTTATATTTCCTGATCCTAGAAACCATCCTGCTCTGTAAAAGGACATGTTTATCTTAAGGAATAAATAATGTCTTTAATGAAATCATTCTCCATTGGGAACACAGACACGATTCCTTACATGTTAAGATAGAAAAATTGCACTTTTACGTGATTATCTCACATTTAGTGAAGATAACGTCCTGTAGTCAGAGATTTTGGGGGGCTTTAGCAAGTCTGTATGTAATTTTGTATTTGTTTGAAAAGAGAAATGTATCTTACCACGTTGACCTTTTCATATAAGGCTTCCATGAATCACTTCCAGATTCTCTTCCTCCACCAGTATGCTTCTCACCACCTGTAGGAAAAAAGGTTATAAATGAAAACAAAATTTTTTTTGGAGCATGGGAACCTGGATTAACTCAAGGAGGTTCAACAACTGTAAAAACTCATGGAATAAACTTCCCTATCCTTTGTTCTAAGCCTGAAATAAACTACCAAGTCACCACTACATACAACTCATACAGTTAGTTCTCTCTTCCCTTCTTGAGTCAAAAACCACCTGCCTGAAATTGAAAATCTCACCATGCTGGCGACAGAGGATGTTGTTTTAAAGATATTTTCTTTAAACATGAGACAGTTGTACTAGAATGTGCTGGTTCTTGTGCTGTTCAAATGATCAGATGAATATCTCTGCTTCCCTCCTCCACTTTCCTTAGTGTACTCAAAAAATAAATGAGACAAAAATCTTGGGAAGTTCTCACAAAGCAGTCTATGCTTTAGTTTTTGTGTGCATATGCAAACATATACAAAAAATGTGTTCAAGACTGTTTTAAATAAAACTTAGATTTAGACAGTTTTCCACTCAGCCGTGTCCCTGTTTTGAACATACTTTTCAGTTACTACACCTTAATGAAAGAAACAAAAAGATACATGCAGTACTCAAAAATCAAACACACGTATTTTTACAAGATGGACCCCAACTACCTCCAGTCATTTTTCTCATTTCTGCTACAGCAGTGCAATTCAAATTAACTTCATTCCTTTCTTCAGATTAATTATTTACATGGATTGATTAAAGCCTTGAAAAAATAAGATAATGAGACCCAAGTTAAACTAATTTTATAATGCTTTAACTTGGTCTCCGTCTGAAGTTTTTCTTTTCACGAAAAGCTAATAACATCATTAGATAAATGAAGAGTCATTGAAAAACGAAAGCTCAGGAATAATGTCAAGTCACTAGATCTGGCACTAGAGATTTCACTGTTTATAGAAAGAAGAAGCATACACTGAAAGTAACATACCAAAAGCACCGCCAGTCTCTGCCCCTCTCGTTGGGATGCTGACATTCACAATGCCACAGTCAGATCCCCGTGGTCTGTGGACAAAGATAAGACAACTACTGATCAGGATCAGCAAAGACTCCTTTTATAAAACAAGAGCTAAACAACGTTCAGCTAGCAGCATATGTAGGTATAGAAACAAAACAAAATACATCAAGTTTAAATACTGTAAAGAAATATTTTTAATTATATCCAAGCCAGCGAAAAATCCTTCCCAAATCTCTGGTAAAGATACTGCTGGAAAGACCTTGTTTTATTTCATTATTTCAAGCAAATATCTCCTCTTCCTCCTAGAAAGAAGGAATAACAATAGTTGAAGCACATCTATTCAAAATAATTAAAAATAAGCACTGTTAAGGAAATTGCAGTATACTGCAGGTGTAATGCAAATAAGCAGAATACCACTTTGCAAATACATTTGTAACAAATCAAGGATAGGATATCCCCAGCAATGCAGAGAAAGACAAAACTTGCTATAAAGCAGGCTGACGTAAATGAGAAGATCTGTTCCTGCACAGACTTAGCTCAATATCAGTGCTCTTCACAGAACACGCATAAACGTAGCTATGTGAGGAGATATGCCATTACAGTGCAGAACAACAGCTTCTTCAACTGTCAAGAAAACTGCATATATACACAGCACACATCGGAAAATGCTCTCCTGAAATCCCTGACACCAGGCACAATTCACTTTGCTATTTTACCTTAAATGTCAGCACGTACAGTATGGGAGCAAATGTCTCTGTGTGGACAATGGGCGCATTATGGGCAAGGCCAATCACAGTGGTTGGTTCAACATAGTTTCCATTTCCATAGCTAATGGTGTTGAATATGTTGAAAAATAGTGCTTTGTAGGTGAGAACTTGATCTATCAAACAGTGTTATTATTTTCTTTGTATTTGCTGTCATTTCCATGGAAATAAACAGGAAGCAACTTCAGGCAAATAATGAAGATGTGTCGGAGACTTCTTTGAATCTTCAACATTTCTCAAATTTTGATACAGTGAACCTAGGAATAGAACAGCAATTTTTCTTTGTTATGTGCCCGACAGTCACCATTTACATTGCTGTCAGTATTTTCACCATCCTCTGAGATGGAAGAGCAGTGTGGGGAATTGCTGAAAACTCAGCCATTTCTTGGTATTCTACATTACTGTAAGCACAGGACTTCAGTTTGGACATTTTGTGACTGACTTCCCATAATTGATGACATAAACTGAAATACAATCTTGGCCTAAGCCACAATGCTACTGCATTTTTTCCCTAGAAAATTAACTGTAGAAGGGAAAATAAAAGTTACTCACCTTTCCGCCATAGACTGCAGAGCCACCTTGTTGTTTTGCTCGTTCTACTGCATCAAGAAACATTTTCACTGCTTCTTTAGTGTGAAGGGGACCATACAGAGTGTCAGCTAAATAAAAATCCAAATACATTATTTCAGGAAAATGTAAAGTTTAATAACATTCTTACAAAATTTGATGAGTAACTATTTCATCTGCCCAAGATGAACAGTGATAGCAGGGTTCTTTATCTCCCTTACAGGGCTTGCATTCTGCATAAAACTAGCTATAACCATTCTCTAGGAAACTGCTAAAATTAAGATTAGGTATCTTTGATCTATAATCGCTTTAGAATTTAAACAGAAAGGTGCAAACTTAAATGTCTCCTAAACCCATGAGTTGGAAACTGCTACTTTCAATCCCATGGATCACCGATGCGGACCTGGGCATAGGCCTTTGCAAGCTTCCCCACCACTTCATCATGGATACTTTCATGGAGGAACTAAAGAAAACGTGGTAAGAAGACTGTAAGCCAGCAAAGCCTATGTCATTCCTCCTGAACTACTACTGCACTTCGAAGAGTGCCAAAGGAAGTGTAGAGGCAGTGCTGCCCATATTTAGCAAATGCTGTGCTTAAATGAATACCGTAGAAAGTTTGAAAACAGGAGCACCACCAAGAAGGCAAATCGTGAAGATTTAAAAGAAACAAGGATACAAAAACCCACTTTATTTAGCCCATTTTGAGCTAATTTGGAATTAATTTTTTAAGTCAGAGCTATCCAAACCAGTTCAGTTAGATTTACACACCAGTCATCTGGCAGTTGTGCATCGCTGACCCGCTGTACCCACAGCAGCAAACAGAGTAGATGGGATGACTAGGTTCAGGTCTGCATCTTCAAACACTTAACAGAAGTTAAACATCAGTATGTTAATAAAGCAAAGAGAAAAGGTGCAAAATGGTGTTTAAGCGCCAAGGGCTCTCTAAATTTGCTAGATTTAAGACACTAAATGGCATGCAATAAATTCTAGCAAGCCGCTCAAGAAGTATGAGGAATAACAACAATAGCACAGCACATGAGTGCACACAAAGGCTGCTCAGAAAGTAGTGCCTCTTATTTCATTATGTTGACCCATGTTGGCAGCGGTATGGCAGTAGAGGCTGAACCTTCCCACAGTTAGTCCACTACACTTTGTTGCCATGGGGCAGATGGCAGCAGAGGGGCAGTCGGATAAAACAGCACCTGGTATGGAAGTGTATATAAAACAAATGTGTAACTGAATCCCTCCGGGAGGTAAAAATTGCACCCAGTGACACTCAACCTTTGCTGAACATTCATGGACACCAAACAATGGATGCTACCATAGTAGGTGGTGTGTTTCAGCAGTGCTGACAGTGCCAAGACACACCATGTACAGGACAGTCACACACAGCTGTCACACCACAAAATAAGGAGCATCTCAAACAACTCATTTGCCCCAGTCAGTGAACTACAATCAGGAAGTTGTGTACAGAGCTGAGTATCAGCTTCAGTGTGTTGGAAATGATGGTGAATATCACAGAGTTTGCACCAGGGGGGTGCCACAAATGGGACAGGAACAGGAGGAGCAAGGTATGTCAGGATCTACTGAACCAATGCAAAGCTGATGGTAACAATTTCCTGGATGACACCATTAGCAGAGATGAAATGTGGTGTCACCACTACAAACCATAGTCAAAATGGAAGTCCATGAAATAGTGAAGCATGAATTCCCCATCAAAGTTCAAGACGTAAGCCTCAGTGGGTAATGTGATGTTCAAACTTTCTATCTTTTGGGATAGAAAACAAGTGATCCTTCTGGATTTCTCGGAACCCCTTCACACCATCCAGTGTGACTGCTACAACACAACACTGACTAAGAGGACGGCTCAAACTTTTAGAGATAGAGCAGAGAAGACAACCTTTCTCTAGAAACATGAGAATGCCAGGCCCCATGGAGCAAAATGGCTTTCTTGGCTGGACTGTCCTCACACACCCCCTGCAGAGTCTGGATTTTATGTCTTCTGATTTCCATTTGATTGAGCAGATGAAAGAAACTGCATGAGCAACATTTTCCTAGCAACTGTGCAGTCACAACGTCTGAGAAACAATGGCTCACCTCCACTGGTGCACATTTGTATGAGCATGGTATGCAGGCACCTGTTCATTGCTGGCAAAAATGCATAGCTAATGGTGATGACTACGTTGTACCTGAGAATCTGCTCTACCAAACAGTGTTACTGAGCTCTTTGCTACAGTTCCCATGGACATCAATAAGAGGCATTGTTTTCAAAATGACTTATGTACAAAAACGCCTTAAAACTCCCATACTTACACACCTGAATTAAAGACACATGCAATTGGACATAAACAGATTTCTGAACTACTGTATAGAGCCTTTCACAACAAAGCTTGCAAAAAAAAAAAAAAAATCAGCTTCATTTTAATTCAATAAAGTACAATCAAATTCTTGCCCTTCTCCACCTTCCCTCCATGAGAAGTCTAGTAGCATGAAGAGAAGTGTACCCAGGTGGCACACAAAAAAAATAGTAGCTATAATGCACAGCTACCCAATGTAAATGTAAGATGAAAATAAGCTGAAGAAATCTGTGGCTAGAAGATATGGAAATATTTGAAGTAAAGCAAGTAAACATTAAGACCCAGAGGATTCCCAAAACATCACTCAGTTTAACCAGACCCACAGAATTTAGGGGAGACAAATCTGAGTCAAAGTCCAAGCAAGTAAAGTTTAAGCCTTCATTTAAAGTCAACTTCAGGAAAAAAAATGGACTTTTGTATGAAAAAATAAACATTCTTCCCTAACTATATAACAAGTTCATGCTGCTCTATACAAGAAAAAAAAAAAAAAGACTGCTCAAATTGGATTATTGAAAGTGCTTAATATTATAGACAGAATATAGACAAGAAAAGTGAAGGAAAAGGCTTTAATAAAATATGAATGGCAATTTAGGTATTCAGGTGGTTTCTATTTTCACTCTTTCTAATGTTCATTTTTACAGTATTTATTTCATTTTTACTTGTTCATCAGAACAGGACTTAAGTCACCTACACAGCCTGAAACAGGCTATTGAAATGAATACCTATGTGCTCTACTTCCAAATACTTTAAGTGGTCAAATACTGTCATAGATGTCACTCATATGTCTGTGCATATATATGTACATGTCCTTTTACTCTGCAGTGCCAAAAATTGTGCTCAAGTGTTTAGATCCTAAGGTCAAATTCCACTAGCAGCATTGTTCACAACCGCATGCCATTCAGTGCAAAACTAATAACATGAGTTTGAACTCTCATTTTTATCTTAAATCATGCCCCTCAGCAACACCTAAGACAGAAAAAGATTATAAAATCACACAAGAACATTCTACAAAGCACTTTTTAAGCCCCAATGAAAGAAAAAAGGAAAAAAAAGAACAATTTGTTACAAACATATGTATACGAATTTTCTAATAATGTCTATGGGACTAAATTTCCACACTGCATATTACCAATGATGGCACTGTTTTCTCCCAGTTCCAGGAGGCTTTGGCCTAATAAAAACATACAAAAATTGCATGAGTTGTACATGTATTCAGTATGCATTTCAGCAAAGTCATCAGTAATTGGATTTAGATTTCATTCCACTTTCTTTTCCGGGCAGAAATTTTTAGGCATCACTGTGAACAAATTGCACTGGAGTAAATTACATTGAATACTACATCTATAACAGACTGTGAAGAATGGCACCTGGAGAACAGCTGGAAAAGAAAAAACCTTAAAAAAATGAGGTAAATATGACTAGAAAGGAAAAGAAGAAAGCAAAACAAGCTGCAGAATAAATAATATGAGGCAGATGAAGATTAGGAGATGCTACACATGCAAAAATGAATAAATTAATACTTCAGCAGTCTTAATTATTTCCCTAGCAACTGCTTTATCTCAAATCTGAAAGAAGGAATCACCATCTACTTATGAATGAAAGTTTGCAATCTATTCTGGGTTGTTGTTGTTGTTTTTTGTTTTGTTTTGTTTTGTTGGTATTTAGGATAATCTTGTCCACAATATATTCTTTTTAAAACTAAAAACTTAGATCCCTGCAACTGTGCACTGGTTCACACCTATGCAATTTTTATTGTAGGTATTTGAAGATGTATCTCACATATTTACAAGGAGCAGAGGTGAAGGGATATTTTTTCATGAATGGATTTGCCAAAAAACTGTCATTTGTCAGTTTCTGTCAGACAGTCACAAGAATTTCAAATTAACTGCAGTAAAATGGATTTGTGGAAATCTTGGGGGAAAACCACCAACAACTGAATTGTGACTGAACTAGAAGAAAAAAGAGTAGCTAGATCTGGGGAGTTTCCTCATCCTCCCTCCAGCAAGATGAAAAAAATGTTAAAAGAGGAGATAGGTGAAACAAGCTGTATTTTAAAATCCTGTGAGGTTTATCCTACCTTTCCCAACCACAAAAAAAGAGAAACAGAAGACTCCCACTCACCGAATCTCTCCTGAACCATGAGTGCTACCTGCTTGCCCACTTCCGTGCTGCCAGTGAAAGACAGCAGGTCCATTCTCCCATCTCTCGCCATTGCTGTCCTGCACAACAGGACATGCCACCACATTTGCAGGAAGAGTAAATAGCTGGAAAAGCTGCTCACACCTCCCACGTAAACCAAACATTGGGTAAACAATGGAAAAGCCATCAGGAAATCTTCTTATCACTCAGAGAAGAGGGACAAAACAGCTTCCTCACCCTGTTTCATGCCACATAATAAGTGCGTCACCTGTACAATTAAATACATGCCAAAGAACACAATGAGATCAGTTACAATTCTTCTGTTCCCTAAGAAGATAAGCATCCCTACGACTTTAATAGCTGTCATCTATTTTGATATCACTTCTCTTGAAATGCTGAGCATTTCATCGGAGAAATTTACACATTTTAGAGCCTCCAAGCAATGTTACACATCCATGCACAGGTGCGCAGCTTAGTGTAAGCATGGAACATGGGGAATCACTCTTCCCTACTTGTCTGAAGACATTCATTCTTCTCTAATGGTCTGAAAAACTGATGGACTAAAAAAAAAATAAATCAGAAAAAGAGTAAGATGAGTGAAATTTTAAGTAGGCCGTATTCTTTGGATGTAACTACATGCAGTAGAATGAAAACTGATCCATGTCTCTTCATTTCTTCACTTAACTGGAATGTCTGGTAAGTTACTTGTTAGTAGCTAATATCACAATGGCAAGTTGGAATACATAGTATGTTTACACTAGATATATACTCACAAAACACAAGAAACATTACCTACCCGATGTCTGCTCCATCACAGACCAAAGAACAGACCGCTCCAGGTATCTTGTTATCCTCCAAGACTTCAGCAATTATCCTAGAATCAAAAACATAAAAAATTCAGTTATCCAATGGGTGCACATAATGGGCAACGAGCTATTAAAGACACAGGAGAAAGCCTCAGGTTATTATTATTTTCTTTTTTTTAAAGCGACAGTCTTGCAGATAGTTTATATAATAAATACTCACTCAAGGATGTTCAATCAGTGCTCAGGAAGAAAAACGCTTGAAAAAACATTCCCAGTGCATCCACACAACTGGCACAGAGAAGCATTAGAGTAGTGTATAAAAACCTAGTCCCTACAATCTTTCACCATTAGTAAGAGATGTTTGCATAACTTCAAGAAGTTACTTTAAAAAATCATGGAATCACAGGAGCTGGAAGGAGCCTCTGGAGATCATCTAGTCCATCTCCCACAGGATCCCCAGAGTAGGCTGCACAAGAAAGAGTCCAGGTGGGTCTTGAATGTCTCCAGAGAATGAGGCTCCACAATCTCTCCAGTGCTCTTTCATCCCCACAGCAAAGAATTTTTTTTTTTTTCAACTTCATGTGAAACCTCCTCTGTTCCAGTTTAAGCCTCGTCCTCTCACTGGGCACCATCAAAAAGAGCTTGGCCCCATCCACTTGACTCCTACCTTTTACATATTCATAAGCATTAATGAGATCCTCTCTCGGTTTTCTCCAAGCCAAACAGTCCCAGACATCTCAGATTTTTTGCACAGGGAAGAAGGTCCTGGCTCCATCGACCTTTATACATAGGGGAATGTAAGGTTGTCT